>NW_024070187.1:77346569-77545413 GCF_014754425.2 Oryx dammah
CGTGGTGGATTCATGTCAATGTATGGCAAAACCAATACAGAATTGTAAAGTAAAATAAAAAATAAATTTAAAAAAATAAAGTCTTCAGTAATGAGATATCACTTTGTACCCAACAGAATGGCAAACCCTCAAAAAAGTAAGTGTAATCCTTCTAGAAATTTTAATTTTTATGCTTATTCAAATATACATATATACTTCAACTAGGAATTCCACTTTTCCCAATCTGTCCTGTAGAAGGATAATCAACAATATTTTCAAAAATGTGTGACAAGACATTATTTGTAACAGCTGAAACTAAGGTTGCTTGGGAGTCAGATGAATGACTATAAATGGAATAAAGGCTCCTTTCAAATTACTGCTTCTTTCTTGAATCCTGGAGTGTGTGAGATTTTGTATGTGCACTTTAAATGGAGTATCTATTTCCCTCAGGTAATCTGAGACTCCCTAAATTAGACCCTGCTGGCCTTCAAAGCCAAATATTCTGGGATCTCATCTTAGCACAGGAACCTCAGGCTGGGGAGTCTGATATGGGGCTCAGACCCCTTACTCCTTGGGGAGAATCTCTTCAGTTGTAATTATTCTCCCATTTGTTGGTCACTCACCTGGGGGTATAGGCCTTGACTGTAGTGCAACTATGCCCCTCCTTCCTGCCTTGTTTGGTTCCATCTTTATATCTTTAGTTGTAGAGTATCTGTCTTTTCTGGTAGGTTCCTGTCTTTTTCTCCTCTAGTTGCTCTGTTAATATTTGTGATTAGGGTGTGTGTGTAAGAGGAGGTGCTCCCAGGGTCCTTCTGCTCTGCCATGTAGAGAGCTCTACCTCAATTCATTTTTGTAAGTTAATAGAGCTTGTAAGTCACAAAAATAACTGTAATATGGGATAGATTTATTGGAGATATTATTATATTAATGGAGATATATTATATAATAATATAATATATTAATAGAGATATTATTATATAATGGAGATAATATTATATGAGTTTAATAGTGGAACTGAGCTGGTCTGGTGAAGGCAGGAGTGGTGGTAATGACGATAATGGTGGAAATTGGGAACAGCTTAGATTTTTACAAGTATATTAAAGTAATACTTCAAGTTCAGGAGATGTTTCAAGCAGAGAGAGCAGTTTATATGGAGGTGTTGTGAAAGGAAAAATTGTTCAAGGAACTTAAGATCAGAGAGACAAAGTATGGAGAAAACAGAGAATGGAATGGGACTTTAGAAGCAGGCAAGAGCTAGCTTTCAAATGGCTTTTTAACTCATGTTACTGGTTCTCATTCAAAACTGGTTTTAAGTAGTGATTGCCATGATTATATCTAGGCTTGAAAAGGAATCACCATATTTCTCTTTTAAAAATACTTGATAATTCCTTTTAGTCTATCCTACAGTAATTTTTCATACTACCTTCTGTATATCCCTACCGGTTAAGAAGAGTTTTGTTATGATTTCCTGCTGGCAGTCTATTTACTGTAAGAATGCAGCTTTTCAAAATTTCTTTAAAGAAAAATTCATTGAACATGCATTTTCAAGTTGAAGGGGAGTAGAGTGTTAGATGCTTTATTTCCTGTGGAAACCTCCCTTGCACCACTTGTTGCTTTTTGTGTCGAAGTTAACAATTTCCCAGTTTTCCCAAACAGGCTGCAAAGAGGTCAGAAAAGGTGCTTCGGTCATGTTTGTAAACTGAATTACCAGGAACATAGTAGGTGTTCAGTTCAGTTCAGTTCAGTCGCTCAGTCGTGTCCAACTCTTTGTGACCCCATGAATCACAGCACGCCAGGCCTCCCTGTCCATCACCAACTCCCAGAGTTCACTCACACTCACATCCATCGAGTTGGTGATGCCATCCAGCCATCTCATCCTCTGTCGTCCCCTTCTCCTCCTGCCCCAGATCCCTCCCAGCATCAGAGTCTTTTCCAAAGAGTCAACTCTTCGCATGAGGTGGCCAAAGTACTGGAGTTTTAGCTTTAGCATCATTCCTTCCAAAGAAATCCCAGGGCTGATCTTCTTCAGAATGGACTGTTTGGATCTCCTTGCAGTCCAAGGTACTCTCAAGAGTCTTCTCCAACACCACAGTTCAAAACAATCAATTCTTCGGCGCTCAGCTTTCTTCACAGTCCAACTCTCACATCCATATGTGACCAGTGGAAAAACCATATCCTTGACTAGACGGACCTTTGTTGGCAAAGTAATATCTCTGCTTTTGAATATGCTATCTAGGTTAGCCATAACTTTTCTTCCAAGGAGTAAGCGTCTTTTAATTTCATGGCTGCAGTCACCATCTGCAGTGATTTTGGAGCCCCAAAAATAAAGTCTGACACTGTTTCCACTGTTTCCCCATCTATTTCTCGTGAAGTGATGGGACCAGATGCCATGATGTTCATTTTCTGAATGTTGAGCTTTAAGCCAACTTTTTCACTCTCCACCTTCACTTTCATCAAGAGGCTTTTTAGTTGCTTAAATGCATTTAAATTAAACGGATATGTTTAGTTCAATTAAAAATGTTAAAGACTAGTTTCTTACACTTAATGCAGTGAACTATAACATTTTACACAGAGAAATGGAATTTTACCAAGAAGAATTGTGGCATTTATTCTCTTTTTTATTGCCATAGTAACAATGTACTTCCCGTGTGTCCTCATAATATTCACCAATTTTCCACCTTTCTGTTTTTAAAAATAGGAAGAAAACACACTGTCCATCTGGAAAGAAAAGAAAATAATGACAATAAAATTAAATATAATTTGAAATAATATATGCAATCATTTTTACTGGGTGCCACCATATTCAAAATAGTAAAAGATGTATTTTATAGTATATCATCAGTCTGAAAACTCATGGGAAAACATGACATCCCACATGTATTTACCATTCAACATGATGATTTTGAGGTTTTATGATTATATTTCTGTAAGAAACCATGGTAACTTAGGTAATGGCCTTTTCTGACTATCTCACAAACCTCAGGTTACCTGTAGAAGGTGAGAATCTTTTATACTATCTTGCCTTACTAATTGTCTCAGACCAATACAGCTGTTGTTTTCTTCAGGACACTTCCACCAAAAAATTATATTAATTAATGTTAACATGTTTTTTGTATCTAATGTGTTATGTGTCTGATTTGAAATCTACTTCTCATTTTAATAACATGAATCACAGCAGGAGCAAGTAAATTTAGGATATGTAAGAGATTTAGCAAAGAGAAAAAAAATACAAGTGTCCTTTGGAGTAGCAAAGGATAGGAATGAATGTTTGTTAATTGTGTGTGTATGTATATATATGTGTTCATACATGCATAGATGTCTATACATAAGCATATATATTAGGTTATTTTTGTGTATATATACATATAATGACAAACATACAAATTAATTGCATAAGCATAAGGAATTAAACATAACCCATATAAACAATTATCCACTTTGCCCATAGGACAGATATTTTCCCATTTCAATGAAGGCAGAAAAAAGTAATTATTATGTGTTTGCTTATATATTATAATAAAGAGTAACTTCTCTCAATAACTGTCTCAGATTCATTGACTAACCAAATTCAAAGAAAGGTATAAATATATAGTAGAAAGCCCAACAATTTTGGACCCAGGAATAGTGCATTTGACCTTGTGCAATTTTCCTAACTGTTCCTATATAAAGTATGGATAATGATGATATGTGCTACCTTGTAGTATTAGTTGTTATGAGGATGAATTGGAAAAGTGTTTGTATGGTAATCAGAGGATGCTATTCCTCTCAAAATTAAAATTAAGGAACAAAAGGATTGAGTTATTTGAGAATAAATCATAATCTCCAGTATCTCTGTGGCTTTCATTTGATATCATTTTTAAAGTAAATGGAAAAGGAAGTTGTATGCCTGGTCCATGTCAGGTCAGAGATATGAACTCAGTTCTTTTAATTGCAATGAACAGTGGTCTTTTCAAAATGCCACAGCTAACTTAAAATTATATTTGGAAAGGTATCCCTCCCATGAACAATTTAAGGTACATTAAATTAGCTTCTGTCAGCAAAGATATATTCCAAGGTAAATGGACATAGGGAGAGTATGATGGGAAGTCATATCAGCAAAATTCTACATTACAAAGAAAAAGTCTGGAGGGCAAATATGAGTAGGAGTATCAATTATTGGGTTCAATCCCAGGGTTGGAAAGTTCCCTTGGAAATGAAAATGGCAGTCCACTCCAGTATTCCTGCCAGAATAATCCCATGGACAGAGAAGCCTAGTGGGCTACAATTGATGGAGTCACAAAGATTTGGACAAAACTGAGTGACTGAACACGCACAAAGTCAAAGAACTATACTTATATCATTAATGTTGCTGTTCAGTCACTAAGCACTTAATATTTAAATATTCAATTCAGTTCAGTTCATTCACTCAGTCATGTCTGACTCTTTGCGACGGGATGAATCGCAGCACGCCAGACCTCCCTGTCCATCACCAACTCCCAGAGTTCACTCAGACTCACGTCCATCGTCCATCGAGTAGGTGATGCCATCCAGCCATCTCTTCCTCTGTTGTCCCCTTCTCCTCCTGCCCCAGATCCCTCCCAGCATCAGAGTCTTTTCCAGTGAGTCAACTCTTCGCATGAGGTGGCCAAAGTACTGGACTTTCAGCTTTAGCATCATTCCTTCCAAAGAAATCCCAGGGCTGATCTCCTTCAGAATGGACTGGTTGGATCTCCTTGCAGTCCAAGGGACTCTCAAGAGTCTTCTCCAGCACCACAGTTCAAAAGCATCAATTCTTCGGCACTCAGCCTTCTTCACAGTCCAACTCTCACATCCATACATGACCAATGGAAAAACCATAGCCTTGACTAGACAGACCTTAGTCGGCAAAGTAATGTCTCTGCTTTTGAATATGCTATCTAGGTTGGTCATAACTTTTCTTCCAAGGAGTAAGCGTCTTTTAATTTCCTGGCTGCAATCACCATCTGCAGTGATTTTTGAGCCAGCCCCCCCCCCCCCCGCCAAGTAAAATCTGACACTGTTTGCACTGTTTCCCCATCTATTCCCCATGAAGTGATGGGACCGGATGCCATGATCTTCGTTTTCTGAATGTTGAGCTTTAAGCCAACTTTTTCACTCTCTACTTTCACTTTCATCAAGAGGCTTTGTAGATCCTCTTCACCACCAAGGGTGGTGTCATGTTCATATCTGAGGTTATTGATATTTCTCCCAGCCATCTTGATTCCAGCTTGTGCTTCTTCCAGCCCAGTGTTTCTCATGATGTAGTGTGCATATAAGTTAAATAAGCAGGGTGACAATATACAGCCTTGACATACTCCTTTTCCTATTTGGAACCAGTCTGTTGTTCCATGTCCAGTTCTAACTGTTGCTTTCTGACCTGCATACAGATTTCTCAAGCGGCAGATCAGGTGGTCTGTTATGCCCATTTCTTTCAGAATTTTCCACAGTTTATTGTGATCCACAGAGTCAAAGGCTTTAACATAGTCAATAAAGCAGAGATAGATGTTTTTCTGGAACTCTTTTGCTTTTTCCATGATCCAGTGGATGTTGGCAATTTGATCTCTGGTTCCTCTGCCTTTTCTAAAACCAGCTTGAACATCAGGAATTTCATGGTTCATGTATTGCTGAAGCCTGGCTTGGAGAATTTTGAGCATTATTTATTAGCATGTGAGATGAGTGCAATTGTGCAGTAGTTTGAGCATTCTTTGGCATTGCCTTTCTTTGGAATTGGAATGAAAACTGACCTTTTCCAGTCCTGTGGCCACTGCTGAATTTTCCAAATTTGCTGGCATATTTAGTGCAGCACTTTCACAGCATCATATTTTAGGATTTGAAATAGCTCAACTGGGATTCCATCACCTCCATTAGCTTTGTTTGTACTGATGCTCTCTAAGGCCCACTTGACTTCACATTCCAGGATGTCTGGCTCTAGATGAATGATCACACCACTGTGATTATCTGGGTCATGAAGATCTTTCTTGTACAGTTCTTCTGTGTATTCTTGCCACCTCTTCTTAATATCTTCTGCTTGTGTTAGGTCCATACCATTTCTGTCCTTTATCGAGCCCATCTTTGCATGAAATATTCCCTTGGTATCTCTAATTTTCTTGAAGAGATCTCTAGTCCTTCTCATTCTGTTCTTTTCCTCTATTTCTTTGCATTGATTGCTGAAAAAGCTTTCTTATCTCTCCTTGCTATTCTTTAGAACTCTGCATTCAGATGCATGTATCTTTCCTTTTCTCCTTTGCTTTTCACCTCTCTTCTTTTCACAGCTATTTGTAAGGCCTCCCCAGTCAGCCATTTTGCTTTTTTGCATTTTTTTTTTCCATGAGGATGGCCTTGATCCCTATTTCCTGTACGTCACGAACCTCAGTCCATAGTTCATCAGGCAATCTATCAGATATACTCCCTTAAATCTATTTCCCACTTCCACTGTATAATCATAAGGAATTTGATTTAGGTCATACCCGAATGATATAGCGGTTTTCCCTATTTTCTTCAATTTAAGTCTAATTTGGTAATAAGGAGTTCATGATCTGAGCCACAGTCAGCTCCTGG
Source organism: Oryx dammah (assembly GCF_014754425.2). NCBI lineage: Eukaryota > Metazoa > Chordata > Mammalia > Artiodactyla > Bovidae > Oryx > Oryx dammah. Next base: position 77,353,104 of record NW_024070187.1, read on the forward strand.
TCTTGTTTTTGTTGACTGTATAGAGCTTCTCTATCTTTGGCTGCAATGAATATAATCAATCTGATTTCGCTGTTGACCATCTGGTGATGTCCATGTGTAGAGTCTTCTTTTATGTTGTTGGAAGAGAGTGTTTGCTATGACCAGTGCATTTTCTTGGCAAAACTCTATTAGTCTTTGCCCTGCTTCATTCCACATTCCAAGGTCAAATATGCCTGTTACTCCAGGTGTTTCTCGACTCTCTACTTTTGTATTCCAGTCCCCTATAATGAAAAGGACATGTTTTTGGGGTGTTAGTTCTAAAAGGTCTTGTATGTCTTCATAGAACCGTTCAACTTCAGCGTCTTCAGCATTACTGGTTGGGGCTTAGACTTGGATAACTGTGATATTGAATGGTTTGCCTTGGAAACAAACAGATATCATTCTGTCGTTTTTGAGATTGCATCCAAGTACTGCATTTTGGACTCTTTTGTTGACCATGATGGCTACTCCATTTCTTCTGAGGGATTCCTGCCCGCAGTAGTAGATGTAATGGTCATCTGAGTTAAATTCACCCATTCCAGTCCATTTTAGTTTGCTGATTCCTAGAATGTCAATGTTCACTCTTGCCATCTCTTGTTTGGCCACTTTCAATTTGCCTTGATTCATGGACCTGACATTCCAGGTTACTATGCAATATTGCTCTTTACAGCATCGGATCTTGCTTCTATCAGCAGTCACATCCACAGCTGGGTATTGCTTTTGCTTTGGCTCTATCCCTTCATTCTTTCTGGAGTTATTTCTCCACTGATCTCCAATAGCATATTGGGCACCTACTGACCTGGGGAGTTCATCTTTCAGTATCCTATCATTTTGCCTGTTCATACTGTTCATGGGGTTCTCAAGGCAAGAATACTGACGTGGTTTGCCATTCCCTTCTCCAGTGGACCACATTGTGTCAGACGTCTCCACCATGACCCGCCCGTCTTGGGTTGCCCTGTGGGCATTGCATATAATTAATAAAATTATTGATATCATTAATAAATATTGTCTGTAGTAATAAAATTAGTAACTGTGTATATACATATATATATATTTATATTTATGTGTATATATCTGTTTGCTGATTGAATTTTGATAAATATTCAGTTAAATCTTCCCAGTGTGTTGTTCTTTATTGATCAGATGACTAGACATATGCCAAATTTTTGCATCAACCTTGAACCATTAAATATGTTTCCCTATCCTTGAAGATCCCTTAGAATAAGCAAAGGAGTATATAAAATAATATGTTAATAGTAACATAAGAAAGCATGATATTCAGCTAAAATTACTAGCACTAAATAGCTGTTCTGTCTATACCTTTAAATTCCCTGTGTATTAACAGTAAGGTAATCATTTGTGAAGGAAACGCAGACGCACGTGTGCACACACTCAGATACGGGTAATGATTGACATTCTTACCATCATTTTCAAAAAGATTTTGAGCAGGACATTAGCCCAAAGATAATAAGAAAAAGAACAAACTCCAAACCCATTAGGGAGAGAAATTACCTATGGAGCTGGAGTTGATCTGATATATCCAGCAAAATTGGGTATAGCAACTTGAATAAAGATCCGGAAGACCGACAGGGTGATTGATAGACTTCTATAAACCCAGGGGGCTCGTATAGGATTCCTTCGCTCTCTGTCTGGAGTTGTAGCAACTGGCATGGTTCCTTTAATCTGCAGCTGAAGTGTATCAGAATATATGATGAATTAACATGGATTTTTCTTTTCTCACTGGCAGTTTTATAAAAATAGGAAAAACATACTATTAGACATACATTTTAAACAATTTTGTTGTATTTAATAATTATACATTTCCTCTGTGATTTGTTTACTTATTGTCTATGACACTTCCTGAGCTTAGTGAGTTTTATTTTGTTCTGCTAAATGAGCAGACACTTAAATAGTTGTTCATAGCATCTATTAGCCTATTCTTTACCCTTCTCTTTATCATTCTTGCTTTAAGATTAAATATTCCTTTTCTTTTACTAACAACTTGGTTATTCAGAAGTCATGTGTGGAATGGATAGGTGAGCATACATGAACTGACTTTGCTGCTCTATGACTTAACAGTTGGATGACTTGGATCAGCCTTGACCAAGCTACCCTTGCTGCAGTTTCTTACTTGTGAAATAATAATAATAATAAAACCTCACAGGATTGAAATGAAGATAATACTGCAAGCAAATCCCCTAGAACACTGTAAGTACCCAGAAGGGCTAATTCCTTCCATGTCCATTTTTTCATGAGTACAGCTATTTTCATGACTATGTTTTTATGTTATTTTTCTTCTTTATAACAATGAGTGGAAAAGAAAGCTTACATTTACACCCTATTTACACATGAAAAAACAGATATTTGCCCAAGTTCACTTAACTAGAAACACCTAGAAACAGTAATCTTTAGAGCATAATCTTAGTAATCTAGCACTTATAATATATAGAATTTTAGATTAATAAAAAGGAATAGATGATTTTGGTACTGACTGCAATGGCCAAGCACTTAATTTCCATTTTTTAAACTATAATCCTTTCCCCTGCACAGTCTTAAAAGGTACATATTTAAGACTAAATTTAGACTCATGAAAGCTAATTAACTAGCCACTCTTCACCTAGCCAATATGTGGTAAATTTCAGATTAAAATCCAGGAAATAATAACCTTAAAATCTATACTCTCTTCAATTGTGCTGACTTTCATGCTTGGAGAGACCTTTGGGAAAATTTATGTTAACCTTCTCTTTTTAGAAGAAGTTTTGTTTAAGAAGCAACTTATACAAGGCAAAGCCTTGGTCTCAAACGTGGTCTCATATATGTTCATTAGATTTTTTAAATCTTTGTTTGACTTATTGTTTTATTTTAAACACATTTTCATATTTCAAATATTGTCCTTTGTCTCTCAGTCTTCCATTATTTTTGAGTCTACATGTTCTTAGGTCATACTTTATATCAAGAAGAGACCATAGGTTTTTAGCCTTCAGCTTATCTCTATTGTGGTATTTTGTAACATGTTACTCAGCGTTTTCATCTCTTCATATGGGTCTATATTGTGAAGAATGAAAGTGAATAATTTTAAAGTATCTGGCAAATATTAGGTGACAAAATGATCATAACTGCATGTATCTAGCCTTGAGAGAACCACTTACAGTTACTTCAAGTTTAGTATACAAAGAAATATAATGATTATCTTAAAGATGTATGTATATAATTTATCCTTTTCTTTAATCAGAGAGTCTATATTGGTCAGGGAGTCTATATTTTTAGTTGCCCTTGTAAAAGTACCCCAATTCTTTCCTTCTTTTTTTTTTTTTTAATTTCCAAAAACTCTCCTTTTCTGATCATCTACTCTTTAGCCTGATTGCCTTAGGAATCTTCTAGTTTCTCAAAATAATAGCCAAGAAGTTTTAAATATGGCCTTCTTCCCAGATACATGAAATATAGTTGTCATAATTACTCACTTTTGACAAGATGACATATTTTGCCATCATAATAGAACTGAGAATTCTTAGTTCTGTCAATATAAAAGGAGTGCTAAAATGTCCATTGTTTATACCAGGCCTGAAATGGATGAAAATGAACACATTAACAAGCTTATAATTGATTTTAAGATCAATGTCTTCCTTGATAATCTATTTTTCTTTATGATACTACTTTGTAAAAATATACCCAGCCATGAGTAGAAAGCAAGTTTTGTCTGAATAGTCTGTCATTGAGGTCAGAAGCTATCAGCATTGCTTTGTATATGTAGCAACCCAAGACTTAACACACCATCCCTACTGTAAAAGCAACTCTTGCAGCATTTTTATTCCCTTCTCCCTTTCACTCTCCTGGTGTATAATTGATCCTTCCATAAACTCTACTAGATAAAGTATCTCACTCAATATGGCTTTTAAAACTAATGATAAAATATAAACTAACATGCTGAGGACTCAGTTAATACTGTCTTTTCCTCTGCCTTCTATAATGTTTAATACAATAACTATTTCAGTAGCACATGCTCCAATCCCCACCCCACCCCACACACAGAGTGAGGGCAAGAATTAAGACTAAGTATTGTTCCTCTAGAATGAGTCTTACTCCAGGATATGAGTTCAGTACATGCTGACTTCAGACAGGAAGTTTAGGTATTACTGTTCCTGTTTTACAAGTAAGGAGAAAAAGTTTGATGTCAGTTTGAACCAGTTTATTGGTACTAACACAGTGAATAGTTATTTTTGCAATAAAATTAATTTGCCAACTATTTATTAGAAAATTCATCAAGCTACTTTTGTATATAAATGCACATGCTTGTTCATCATAGCATTGAGTGTGTGTCAGAGAAGTCAATTTCGACACTTTCCAGAATGCCCTTTTCTAAATGGATATGCAATATCATTATTGGTGTAATCAGCAAAGCTTTTTTTTCTTCACAACGCTTTCAGTCTCCTTCCTTCAGATTCTCTGTGCTCTTGATATTGCACAGCATCCCTCTAGAGTAAGGGTTCTGTCATTGCATTCTGTGGAGAAGATGTAAGCTGTGGACAAATGAAAGCTACTGCTGTGTTTTATCTGGTTTCATAGAGATAAGCACTCTAAGGTCAAGATATGTTTTTATGTTCCTGTGCTTTTTATTAATTGCTTTAAATTATGATTAGAGGTCAAAACACAGGAGTCCTTCTAATTTATTTCCTAATTATAATGTGTTTGTGTGTACACATGTAATGTCTCTGAAGGCGAAAAAAAATGTAATATAAAGGGAATTTAGAGACAAGAAATGTGAAGGAAAACATAGTGGCATTTTTTTGATAGAGTGGTATTTGTTCAAGTATGGTTTGTGGCCATGTTGAAGGCAGTTTGTCAGTTTGAAGAGAAAAAAAATCAAAAATCCATTAAACAATTTGTTCACAGCCTTAAACAAATCTTAAATGTAAAGCTAATTTTTATTTTCCTAGAAATACCATTACGCATAAGTTAATGATAACTATGTCCTCTAAAGCCGGGGTTCCCAACCTCTGGGATCTAATGTCTGATGATCTGAGGTGGAACTGATGTCATCATAATAGAAATAAAGTGCATAATAAATAAAATATACTTGAATCATCCCCAAACCATCTCCCACCCCCCTGGCCCATGGAAAAATTGTCCTCCATGAAACCAGTCCCCAGTGCTAAAGTGATTGGGGAGCGTTGCTAAGGTTATATATGTCTTTTCCAGGACAATATTGGCTTGACATTTATAAATATCTAGCTAATAGGATACAGTTTGTCTCACCTAATGTATTTTCATGCTACTGCTAACATTATTAAATTGGTATTTTTTTATGCTTGTGTTGCATAATATCCCCAATATTCAAAATGAACCCATGACTGAAATGTGGTTCACTGAAGCATGACAAGTGATAGAAAGAGTTACATAAACACGACAACCCAAAATAACATCATAAACAGAGAGTGAAATGATCTCCAGTGCTGAATGTGAAATGAAAATCTGTATATGCTGGGCCACATAAATGTGCAAGTGGTAGGATTTCACATAGGCAGCAAGAAAATAAAAGTGCAAATAGGAAATGCATTTATGAATATCTTAAAAAAATATTGAATTATACATGTGTATACCTGTGGCAGATTCATGTTGATGTATGGTAAAACCAATACAATATTGTAAAGTAATTAACCTCCAATTAAAATACATAAATTTATATTAAAAAATAAACAACAACAACAACAACAAAAATTGAATTATATTTGACTGGAGACTAATTTACCACTATTCTCCAGTTTATTTTCCATTGTAAAGCCTTGTCAAATAGGGGTATAAGTGTCTGGCAAGATCATTTCTTTAAGGATTAATTGATATGTTTTCCTTGTTTCCTTGTGAACCATCCAGCTTATAGCCTGAGAAATATTCTACTCTCCTCGACTGCATGAGTAAGTACAGTCACCCACTTCAGAACCATCCACTGAAAGTCTCGCATGATACAGATAGGGAAGGAAAGAGAGAATAATGGGAAGAAACTGGTACAGGAGATGAAAGAAAGGAAGGAGCAGGCACCAAATGGAGAGAGAAAGGAAGCAGGAAAGGAAGGGCTTGTCTTGTCTGAGGAGTAGACAGAAAATACCTTCAGTATTAGGCACCAGGAGACTGCATGGATCCTAGCTAACCGTGGAGTGATGTTTTCCAACACTGCAGCCTTTTGATCTGAACACTCAGTTGCAATTGTAACCTGAAGAGACTACCTTGATTCTGTCCACTCTCAAATGTCACCTTACCTGTGACTAACCACCATCCTAGACTAGGATGCTTTCTGTACCTCCTTAATAGAGGGAGACTTAGACATGTGTTGTCTAGTGGACTGGTGGTGGTGGCGATGCTCACTGATTACAGGAGTGGGAGAAGGAAGAACTGGGAATAATAAGTTGGAAATTGTCATTGATTCTTTTATCTTTGATCCAGTAAACTAAGGAGGATTTTAAAAAATAATATGCAAAAAATAGCATGCTTAAATAATTTCCATGCAGTAAAAGTGAATAATTTTTTGCTAAAGGTACAGACAACACCAAAAGTTATGGAAGCATTTAAGGTTTCACACTGCAATATTAATGACAATATTACAAAGAGAAAATAGAAGTTATTGACAAATCTTTTCTTGAATGTTATTTTAAGATGATGCATAATATTAACTATGTATTAAAAGAAGAAAAATAATTACTATATGGTAGGTGTCTGTAGATATTTTGATAACCATTCATTGAAGCCAACTGTGCAAATTAATGAAAAAATTATTGGCCCAAGAACTATATAGATACGAGAGAATCAGTGTTGATAGCTTTCTATTCTGTTTATCAATGAGGAACTCATGGTACAGGAGAAGACATTTTTTATTTCGTTACCATTTATTTTGTGACTTTGGTTTTTGTATCTGTGGTCTTGTAAGGAGAGTTTGGAGGAGGGTAGGGGATTACTTTGTGGATCAGTTTGAGTGCCCTTTGATAATAATCTACATACCACTGCATTCATAGCATTTTGTGAACATCAATATGATTCCTGGCTTTGATTTCATATATCAAGAAACAGTAAAAATGTTAATTCACTCTCAGTGTGGTCACTAAATTTTTTGCTTAGTGAAGAAGAGGGCAGTGACTTCAAATCTGCTTTTCGATGTTAACGTATTCTCTTTGTGCTGGGTAAGGAACCTATATGAGGTTTTGAAATTTTTCTTAGTGTTAATATGCTCTATCCACATATCACTATGATCCCTAAATAATATTTACATATTTAAAATAATTTCCTTTCTAGCATATCAACCATATATATTATGTTAAATAACTTAAATCTATCCTATAGAGCTGAAATGACAAAATCTTCAATTTTGAAGATCAGATGTTAAGATTTCTCAAGTTGATTGTGTAGAAAATTCTTTACCTTTGATATTTTGATTAACTTCCTATTGGCTATTATATTTTTCATTTGTTGAAATATGACAAGAGATAATATGAAATGAAACTAAAAATTACATTAAGACGTAGTAAGAAAACATGTCAAAAAGAATTCTGGAAATGAATCTAACAGAGTGAATTAGAAACATACCCATTGATCTTCAAAGATAGAGTATTTAAACATTTCTCTCATCTTTAAAATAAATTTAGAAAATTAATATTTTTAAATTGATTAGTCCTTAGCTATGCAAGAGCCATATTTAAACAAGGAGAACTTTTAATATTCAGTCTTAATGCTGTCTTCTTATCCACTAATTTCGGGTCTTACTGAAGGCTCCTCATGCTTGTATGTGTGTGATCAGTGGATTTAGCATTGAACAGGTTTAGACTAGTTTTGGTGAAGTTCATCGTGGGGAATAAGTTGGTGTAGAATAAGATGCTTATGTGTAGAAGAATCACAATACAACATGTGATATTTTAAAGCTAATTTGTTAAGTATAACTCAAAAGGATATATAATCAGAGAAAATGTGTCATTGGTTTTATAATGGCTCAATATTTTTTATATCATATTGTATTTTTTCTATATATTTTTTTGTTTTACAATATTGTATTGGTTTTGCCATACATCAACATGAATCCACCACAGGTGTACACGTGTTCCCCATCCTGAACCCCCCTCCCACCTCCCTCCCCATACTTTTAATTAAGCCTGGTTTTTAGTTTATAGTTTAACAGAACTTGAAAAAAATAAGGAAGTGACATTTGTATTATTTATTTCCACTTTTAATTTACAGATTATGAACTATTTTCACTTAGTTAATTTCTCAAGAAAAGATAAGTTTTCTAAATGTTGTAGAATGGTAGTATAACAAATTGTGATATGAGGTAAGAGAAGCTTTATTAAAAAGTACAATTGAAATAGAAGGAAGGGCTCTGTTACCATAGGATAAGGGAGATTCATTGTCAGCTCCATCATTTGTTTAAACCAAATGAATATCATTCATTGCTGAATAACTCAGAGGGGATTATAAATCAGAGTAGGGAAAAGTAGCTTTTAAGAAGTAGGCTCCTGAGAACTCTTGTTGGCTTTGGCCCTGTAAAAGCAATTAAACCATCTATTGAGAGATAGTAGCAAATGTCTGTTGTGTTATGTAAAGGCATCTTAAAAGACAGATTTTTAAAATAAAAATGAGAAATATTAATATGAAAGATTGTATTAAAGTAAAAAGCCAGATGTTGTACACTAGAAAGTATTCAGTCTAGAGAATTCTAAGAATTTGATGGATGAAAATCTTTCAGTTATGCAGAAGCACTTGTTGAATTTCTTGAAACTAATAAGTTGTAGAGCCACCCAAGATGGATGGGTCATGGTGGAGAGTTCCGACAAAACATGGTCCACTGGAGAAGAGAATGGCAAACCACTTCAGTATTCTTGACTTGAGAACCCCATGAACAGTATGAAAAGGCAAAAAGATAGAACACTGAAAGGTGAACTCCCCAGCAACTCCAGAAAGAATGTAGAGACAGACCCAAAGCAAAAACAACACCCAGTTGTGAATGGGAATGGTGATGGAAGTAAAGTCTGAAGCTATAAAGAGCAATACTGCACAGGATCCTGGAATGTTAGATCCATGAATCAAGGGAAATTAGAAGTGGTCAAACAGGAGATGGCATGAGTGAACTTCGACATTTTAGGAATTAGCAAACTGAAATGTACTGGAAAGGATAGTTTAACTCAGAGGACCATTAAATCTACTACAGTGGGCAAGAATCCCCTAGAAGAAAGAGAGTAGCCCTTGTAGTTAACAAAAGAGTCCAAAATGCAATACTCTTGTATGCAATCTCAAAAATGACAGAATGATCTCTGTTCATTTCCAAGGCAAACCGTTCAATATCACAGTAATCCAAGTCTATGCTCCAACTAGTAATGCTGAAGAAGTTGAAGTTGAACAGTTCTATGAAGACCTACAAAACCTTCTAGAACTAAAACACAAAAGAGATGTCCTTTTTCATTATAGGGGACTGGGATGCAAAAGTGGGAAGTGAAGAGTTACCTGAAGTAACAGGCAAATTTGGCCTTTGAATACAAAATGAAGCAGATAAAAGGCTAACAGAGTTTTGCCAAGAGAAACACTAGTCATAGCAAACATCCTCTTCCAATAACACAAAAGAAGGCTCTACAAATGGACATCACCAGATATCAATATTGAAATCAGATTGATTATATTCTTTGGAGGAAAAATGGAGAAACACTGTATAGTCAGCAAAAAACAAGACTGGGGGCTCATTGTGGCTCAGATGATGAATGCCTTATTGCCAGATTCAGACTTAAGATGAAAAAAGTAGAGAAAACCACTAGACCATTCAAGTATGACCTAAATCAAATCTCTTACAAATACACAGTGAAAGTCACAAGTAGATTCAAGGAAATAGATCTGATACAGTACCTGAAGAACTCTGGATGGAGGTTCCTAACATTTTACAGGAGGCAGTGATCAAGACCATCTTCAAGGAAAAGAAATGCAAAGAGGTAAAATGATGGTCTGAGGAGGCTTTACAAATAGATGAGAAAAGAAAAGACATGAAAGGCAAAGAAGAAAAGGAAAGATATACCCATTTGAATGCAGAATTCTAAAAAATAGCAGGGAGAGATAAGAAAGCCTTCCATAGAGATTAGTGAAAAGAAATAGAGGAAAATAATAGAATGGGATAGGCTAGAGATCTCTTCAAGAAAATTAGAGATACCAAGGGAACATTTTATGCAAAGATGGGCATAATAAAAGACAGAAATGGTATGGATCTAACAGATGCAGAAGATATTAAGAAGAGGTGGCAAGAAAGCACAGAAGAACTATACACGAAAGATCTCCATAACCCGGATAACCACAATGGTGTGATCACTCACCTAGAGCCAGACTAGAATGTGAATGTGAAGCCAAGTGGTCATTAGGAAGCATCATTACAAAGTTAGTGGAGGTGATGGAATTCCAGCTGAGTTATTTCAAATCCTAAAAGATGGTGCTGTGAAAGTGCTGCATTCAATATGTCAGAAAATTAAAAAAAAAAAAAAAAACTCAGCAGTGGCCACAGGACTGGAAAAGCTCAGTTTTCATTCCAATCCCTAAGAAAGGTAGTGCCAAAGTATATTAAAACTACCACACAATTGCACTCATCTTACGCACTAACAAAGTAATGCTCAAAATTCTCCAAGCCAGGCTTAGACAGTACGTGAACCGTGAAATTCCAGATGTACAAGTGGGATTCAGAAAAGGCAGAAGAACCAGAGATCAAATTGCCAACATCCATTGCATCATCAAAAAAGCAAGAGAGTTCCAGAAAAACGTCTGCTTTATTGACTATGTCAAAGCCTTTGACTGTGTGACTCACAATCACAATGAACTGTGGAAAATTCTTCAAGAGATGGGAATACCAGATCACCTGACCTGTCTCCTGATAAATCTGTATGCAGGTCAAGAAGCAACAGTTAGAACTGAACATGGAACAACACAATTTGGAATAGGAGTACATCAAGGCTGTATATTGTCACCCTGCTTATTTAACTTATAGCAGAGTATATTATGAAAAATGCTGGGCTGGAAGAAGCACAAGCTGGAATCAAGATTGTGGGAGAAATATCAATAACCTCAGATATGTACATGACACCACCCTTAGAACAGAAAGTGAAGAAGAACTAAAGAGCCTCTTGATGAAAGTGAAAGAGGAGAGTGAAAAAGTTGTCTTAAAACTCAACATTCAGAAAACTAAGATCATGGGATCTGGTCCCATTACTTTTGGCAAATCGATGGGGAAATAATGGAACAGTGACAAACTTTGTTTTGGGGGACCCAGAATGACTGAAAATGGTGACTGTGGCTATGAAATTCAAAGATGCTTGTTCCTTGGAAGAAAAGTTATGACTAACCTAGACAGCTTATTAAAAAGCACAGACCTTGCTTTGTCAACAAAGGCCCATCTAGTCAAAGCTATGGTTTTTCCAGTAGTCATGTATGGATGTGAGAGTTGGACTATAAAGAAAGCTGAGCACTGAAGAATTGATGCTTTTGAACTGTGGTGTTGGAGAAGACTCTTGAGAGTCCCTTGGACTACAGGGAGATCCAACCAGTCCATCCTAAAGGAAATTGGTCTTGAATATTCACCTTGTGATTCTTCTAGCCTGGCATTTTGTACAATGTTTTCCCATATAAGTTAAATAGGCAGGGTGATAACATACTCGCTGTCATACTCCTTTCCAATTTTGAACTAATCACTTGCTCATGTCCAGTTCTAACTGTTGCCTCTTGACCCACATACAGGTTCTCAGAAGACAGGTAAGGTGGTCTAGTATTCCCCTCTCTTCAAGAATTTCCCACAGTTTGTTGTCATCCATGCAGTCAAAGGGTTTAGCATGGTCAAAGCAGCCTTTGCTGAAATTCCCTTGCTTTCTCTGTGATCCAACAAATGTTGGCAATTTGATCTGGGTCCTCTGCCATTTCTAAATGCAGCTTGTACATGTGAAAGTCCTCCTTTCATGTACTGGTGAAGTTTAGCTTGATGGATTTTTGAGCATATCCTTGCTGGCATGTGAAATGGGTGCAACCATTTGGTGGTTTGAACATTGTGTGAGTTGCCCTACTTTAGGATTATAATGAAAGCTGACCCATTCTAGTCCTGTGGCCACTGCTGAGTTTTCCAAATTTGCTGACATAGTGAGTGGAGCAGTTTCACATCTTTTAGGATTTGAAATAGCTCAGCAGGAATTCTGTTCAATTGCTTTCTTCATAGTAATCCCTCATAAGGCCCACTTGACTTCACATTCTAGGATGTCTGACTTTAGGTTAATGATCATACCACTGTGGTTATCCAGATCATTAGGTCCTTTTTTTGTATAGTGCTGTGTATTCTTGCCACCTCTTCTTTTTTCTTTAAATATTTATTTATTTATTTGGTTGCATCAGTTCTTAGTTGTTGCATGTGGGATCTTTGTTGGGGTGGGCAGGCTCAGTAGTTGGTACCTTGGGGGCTTAGTTGCCCCACAGCGTGTGGGATCTTACTTCCCCAAGCATGGATTGAACCTGCTTCCCACTGCATTGGAAGGCAGATTCTTAACCACTGGACTGGCTGGAAAGTTCCCTTGCCACCTCTTCTTAATCTCTTCTACTTCTGTTAGGGGCTTACATTTTCTGTCCTTTATCTTAGTGTCATATCTTTTTGCCTTTTCATACTGTTTGTGGAGTTTTTATGGCAAGAGTACTGGAGTGGGTTACCATTTCCTCTTCCAGTGGACCAGGATTTGTCAGAACTCTTTACTATGACCTCTCCATCTTGGGTGGCCCTGCATAGCATGGTTCTAATTTCAGAGTTATGCAAGCCATTTTGTCATGACAACACTGTGATCCAAGAAAGGATATTAACCTTTACAATAGTTTCAATTATTTTGGTTTTCTTCAATATGAGACTATACTCCCAACTAAATGTTACTAATTTTTCTCCCTTCTTATCACCAAGATCTAAAACCTGACTAACCAGATGCTTACATAGACTCTAGGTATCCATGTAGCAAATCTCTTCCCCCACCATCTGAGAAACACCATAAAATAAATTTTGAGGACTTGATAAACTTGAAGGACTCATAACCACAGTAGACTATGTGTAGAACAGATTTCTTCCTGCACAATCTGCTGATTGGGTCATCAAGAAGTCTGATAAAGTCCTCAAGTCTTGCAATCTCTTAGAGGAGAGATACCTGAACACTGACATCTTATTTAGTTCAGTTCAGTTGTTCAGATATGTCCAACTCTTTGCAACCCCATGGACTACAGCACACCAGGATTCCTTCTCCATCACCAACACCAGAAGTTTACTCAGACTCATGCATCAAGTCGGTGATGCCATCCAACCATCTCATCCTCTGCCTTCCCCTTCTCCTCCTGCCCTCAATCTTTCCCAGCATCAGGGTTTTTTCCAATGAGTCAGTTCTTTGAATCAGGTGGCCAAAGTATTGGAGTTTCAGCCTTGTAATTAAAAGACACTTGATCCTTGGAAGGAAAGCTGTGACAAACCTAGACAGTATATTAAAAATTAGAGATATCATTTTGTTGACAAAGGTCCATATAGTCAAACCATGGTTTTTCCAGTAGTCTTTGCAGCTATGAGAGTTAGACCATAAAAAAAGGCTGAGCACTGGAGAACTGATGCTTTTGAATTGTGGTATTGGAGAAGATTCTTGAGAGTCCCTTGTACTGCAAGGAGATCAAACAAGTGAATCCTAAAAGAAATCAACACTGAATATTCATTGTACAGACTGATACTGAAGCTGGAACTCCAATATTTTGGCTACATGTTGCGAAGAGCTGATTCATTGTAAAAGACCCTGATGCTGGGAAAGATTGAAAGCAAAAGGAAAAGGGGGTGGTAGGGGATGAGCTGGTTATATAACATCACTGACTTAATGGACATTAGTTTGAGCAAACTCTGGAAGATAGTGGAGGACAGAGGAGCCTCGTGTGCTGCAATCCACTGAGTTGCAAAGAGTTGGATATAACTTAGCGACTGGACAAATGTTGACAATGCATGCCACATGAAAGGATTCTTTCTAATAAAATGTTGGTAACATAATTGATTTTTCATATTCATTTGTTACTTACAACTTGCCAAGTGTTGCAAAATAGCTCAAAAAATAATTAAAAGGGCCAGAGTACGTTAACCTGCTTGGGTGTGCTACAGTTGTTCAACACACAATTTCTTTCTACAACTGTCTTTCCTTTGATCAAAGATAATGTCAAATAAAGGTTCAGTTCATTTCAGTCACTCAGGCGTGTCTGACTCTTTGCAACCCCATGGACTGCAGCATGTCAGACTTCCTTGTCCATCGCCAAAACTCCAGAGCTTGCTCAAACTCATGTCCATCGAGTTGGTGATGCCATCCTACCATCTCATCCTCTGTTGACCCCTTCTCCTCCTGCCTTCAATCTTTCCTTGCATCAGGGTTTTTTTCTAATGACTCAGTTCTTCATATCAGGTGACCAAAGTAATGGAGCTTCAGCATCAGTCCTTCGAATGAACATTCAAGGTTAATTTCTTTTAGGATTGATTTGTTTAATCTCCTTGCAGTTCAAGGGACTCTTAAGAGTCTTTTCCAACATCACAGTTGAAAAGATCAATTCTTTGGTCCTCAGCTTTCTTTATAGTCCAACTCTCACATCTATATGTGACTACTGGAAAAACCATAGCTTTGACTGGACAGACCTTTGTTGGCAAAGTAATGTGTCTGCTTTTTAATATGCTGTCTAGGTTGGTCATAGCTTTTCTTCCAAGATGCAAGCATCTTTGAATTTCATGGTTGCAGTCACCATCTGCAGTGATTTAGGAGCCCCCCAAAATAAAGTCTATCACTGTTGCCATTGTTTTCCCATTTATTTGCCAAAAGGAATGGGACTGGATGCCATGATCTTAGTTTTCTGATTGTTTAGTTTTAAGCCAACTTTTTCACTCTCCTCTTTCACTTTCATCAAGAGGTTCTTTGGTTCTTCTTTGCTTTCTGCCATGAGGGTGGTGTCATCTGTATATCTGAGGTTATTGATATTTCTCCTGGCAATCTTGATTCCAACTTCTGCTTCATCCAGCGCAGGATGTCTCATGATGTACTCTGCATATATGTTAAATAAGCACAGGGACAATATACAGCCTTGACGACCTCATTTCCCAATTTGGAACTAGTCTGTTGTTCCATGTCCAGTTCTAACTGTTGCTTCTTGACCTGCATACAGATTTCTCAGGAGACAGGTCAGGTGGTCTGATATTCCCATTTTTAAAGAATTTTCCACAGTTTTTTTTTGATCCACATAGTCAAAGTCTTTGACGTAGTCAGTAATGCAGAAGTAGATGTTTTTCTGGAACTCTCTTGCTTTTCCGATGATCCAAAAGATGTTGGCAATTTGACCTCTGGTTTTCTGCCTTTTCTGAATTCAGATTGAACATCTGGAAATTCACAGTTCACGTATTGTTGAAGTCTGGCTTGCAAAATTTTGAGCATTACTTTGCTAGAGTGTGAGAGATGAGTACAGTTGTGCAATAGTTTCAACATTCTTTCTCATTGACCTTGTGATTGGAATGAAAATAAACATTCTAGATCAGAAGTTGAGGTTTCTCTCATTAGATTTGGCTTCATTATTTCATAGATATTGTTTGAATGGTGATTTATGCTTATAGATCTTCTAAATACTTTGCTGGAACTTTTCACAAGGAATCTCAGGTATAATTTTAAAAACCTCTGAAGTCTGGGCAGCCAACCCAATAATTCATCATTTTATTTTACCTACAGTAGTTATAAATTTGGGTGAATTTCTCTCTTCTAGAGATTCTTAAAATATCCTAAGTTCCCTGTGTCTGAAAAGAAATGCTCATACTTACCAATTGTTAACCTGAGCTAGGTACCTCACTGGTTTTCCTACTTAGGGCTTTGTGAGTTTTGGCTTCATAAAGTTAACTTGAACTCATTAGTAGTGTCTTTTTAAGTGTTCACTCACTTGTTTGTGTCTGATCCTTTTATGACTCCATGGATTATAGCCCACCAGACTCCTATATCCATGACATTTTCCAGGCAAGAATACTGGAGTGGGTTGCCATTTCCCACTCCAGGGGATCTTCTCAATGCAGGGGTTGAACTCCTGCCTCCCGAGTCTCCTGCACTGTCAGATGAATTCATTACCACTAGTGCCACCTGGGAAGCCCTTTAATAGTGTCTAATCATATGTGATTTCAAACATCATTCCCAAATACATTTCAGCCAAAATTCTGTTGTTGGTGGTTTTTTTTAAAATTACCAGTATTTTCAATTATGTCCTGCTAACAAAGGAAGATAGATAGTTACTGAACCTAAACCAAGTTTATATTGCCATAAAATAAGAATACTCAGTCAATAACAGTTTACAAAATATGATGGGATCTGGATTAATATATTTATGTTTGTAAGAACATAGTCTACTAAATTGTTAGAAGTTATAGACAGAATAAGAAAAAACAAACAAACAAAAAAAGGGTTCCTCATATCAAGAAAATAGGTTAAGTCAGCAGTACTGGATGTGAGAGTTGGACTGTGAAGAAAGCTGAGTGCCGAAGAATGGATGCTTTTGAACTGTGGTGCTGGAGAAGACTCTTGAGAATCCCCTGGCCTGCAAGAAGATCCAACCAGTCCATCCTAAAGGAGATCAGTCCTGGGTGTTCATTGGAAGGACTGATGCTGAGTTTGAAACTCCAATATTTTGGCCACCTCATGTGAAGAGTTGACTCATTGGAAAAGACCCTGATTCTGGGAGGGATTGGGTGCAGGAGGAGAAGGGGACGACAGAGGATGAGATAGCTGGATGGCATCACCGACTTGATGCACATGAGTTTGGGTGAACTCTGGGAGTTGGTGATGGACAGGGAGGCCTGGCGAACTGTGATTCATGGGGTCGCAAAGAGTCGGACACGACTGAGTGACTGAACTGAACTGAACTGATTCATAATTCATTCTTTATGAGTTCTTTGTGGCCTATGTAATTCTGTTCTGATAGATTCTGGGTTGTCTTGTGAACCTGTTTGCTTCTACATTAGAGTTAAGAAAACCCTGACTGTCCAATGGTATGGTCTCAAATAAAGTTATTTAAGGAATACCATATGAAATGTATGTTCAAGAGTACCTGGTATAGTCATTTTCTAAGAGTCTCTGAGACAGTCCTTTTTTTGTAAACAGCATTCTGCTCTGTAGCTGATTTGAAAGTGCTTTCAACGAAGTACTGCTTCTGCTGCTGCTAAGTCACTTCAGTCGTGTCCGACTCTGTGCGACCCCATAGACTGCAGCCTCAGGCTTCCCCATCCCTGGGATTCTCCAGGCAACAATACTGGAATGGGTTGCCATTGCCTTCTCCCCAACAAAGTACTAGAGTAAAACAAAAAACTATGTCGAGAGAATGCAAGACTTTAAACTAGTGATTAATTTACCATGTATAATTTTCAAAAAAGAAAAAGATCTGATGAAAGTTCATTAAAAAATAAATGCAACTGACAAGGATATTTGCTTGCTTTTGGCATACAAAACAAAAAAATCCACATGACGATAAGTGATTTTTAGCATATACATAAGATATAATAAGAACTTAGCATAAAAGTAAGAAAAGTCTTATTTTCTTAACTAACTAAGGTCATGATAAAGTCAAAATAAAGCACAGGGAACAACTGTGACATGACACAGAATTTTTACCTTCCAGGCAGATTATTCAGAAGGCCAAGATACACATTTTGCAAACTCCTATTAAGAACAAACCAGTGATTCAAGAAAATATGTCATTTTAACAGAGAGAAAAATAAGATTCTAGTTTTGTATCAATATACTATTTAATATAAAAGTACTTTTCAAACAATTCTTATTAATAAACTCATCAAAGCTTTGGTAGCTTTGAACACAACAAGTAAAATTGCCTGTCTGTAGAATTTTACAACTTATTATACCTATTTAAGTTTTGTTGTACACATTCCTCTTTCTCACATGGAGCAACTAATCAGCTAATCATTTTATACTGGGATAAAACTACTCCCTTTTCCCCTAACTGAAGCACTTCCTGAATTCCCTACAGAGAAATTTGTTTTTCTCTGCCAGTTTCTTCTGGTAGAGTCTCATTAACATATACTAGACATAAATATGTTAACTTACATTTTACAGAGTGAAATATAGAGTAAAAAATTGTGACCTGTTTGTCATAGACCTCAGAGATCAAAGCTATCAACATATTTTTCCTTGCAACCTGGCAAATGTGTAGATATGGCTAACATGACACTTTTAAAAAATGTATCTATGATTTGAACATAATAGAGATGGGAAGGAAGAATAATCTTTTTAGTTTCATTGATAGATATATGACAATATTTATATTTTATTAAAAGATAAAAGATTGCACAGTTTCAAAATGTATTTTCGAGTCTGTTTGGTAGAAGTATGTTCTGAAGAGATAGCTGTGATATCAGAAAACCTTCTGAAGTATTTACGCAGATTAAAGGGTGAGACTGTGTCAGAATGTAGATTGATATGATACATTCCTTCCTTCTCGGAAAAAGACTTGTGAAAAACACGTGCCTACTTATATAGTAACAATTATTAATTACAGAGCTAACACATTAAAGATATGATTATTACTATGTAATAATATGGAAGTTGATCCTAAACAACTATTAATACATGCTAGGAATCAAACATTCTGTTCAAAATGTTTTAATTAATAAACATTTAGTATTTCTACAAAGTAAAAGTAAAAGTCAGGTTGGTCTCAATTTTTTAAAGCTATAAATTGGACTGCTCGTTTTCATAATGCATATATTGAGCATTTGTAATGTGTCTAATTTTTGCATGCAAATGACCTAATACAACATGACTTTCTAAAGCAGATAAGATCAATAACAAAAATAAGTTAGATGTCTAGAAGAACCATTTCACTAGATTCTGTAACATGCTCCTTAATTTAAGAATAATTATCAGTTAGGTATTGCACTAAGTCACTCCGGTCACGTCTGACTGTGTGACCCTATGGACTGTAGTCCACCAGGCTCCACTGTCCATGGGGTTTTCCAGGAAGGAATACTGGAGTGGCTTGCCATTTCTTCCTTCAGGGAATCTTCCCTACCAGGGGATGGGACTGAGTCTCTTAGGACTCCTGCATTAGCAGGCAGGTTCTTTACCACTAGTGCCACCGGGAATAATTATCAGGTGTTGCATATCTGTATGGGAGGCAGGGTTCAAAACCATCCACTAGAAAAAGAAATGCAAAAAGACAAAATAGTTGTCTGAGGAGGGTTTACAAATAGCTGAGAAAAGAAGAGAAGTAAAAGGCAAAAGAGAAAAGGAAAGATGTATCCAACTGAATGAAAAGTTCCAAAGAATAGCAAGGAAAGATATGAAAGCCTTCCTAAGTGATTAATGCAAAGAAATAGAGGAAAACAGTAAGATGGGAAAGACTAGAGATTGCTTGAAGAAAATCAGAGATACCAAGGGAAAATTTCAGACAAAGACAGGAACAATAAAGGACAGAAACAGTAGGGACCTAACAGAAGCAGAAGATATTAAGAAGAGGTGGTAACAGAAAAACTATGCAAAAAAGTCTTCATGACCTAGATAACCACGATGGTGTGATCAGTCACCTTGAGCCAGACATCCTGGAGTGCAAGTCTAGTGGGCCTTAGAAAGCATCACTGCGAACAAATCTAGTAAGGTGATGGGATTCCAGGTGAGCAATTTCAAATCCTAAAAGATGATGCTATGAAAGTGCTACCCTAAATATGCCTGCAAATTTGGAAAACTCAGCAGTGGCCACAGGATTGGAAAAAGTCAATTTTCATTCCAATCCCAAAGGGCAATGTCAAAGAATGTTCAAACTACTGCACAATTGCATACATCTTACATATTAGTAAAGTAATGCTCAAAATTCTCCAAGCCAGGCTTCAACAGTACATGAACCAAGAACTTCCAGATGTTCAAGCTGGATTTTAAAAAGGCAAAGGAACCAGAGATCAAATTGCCAACATATGTTGGATCATCAAAAAAGCAAGAGAATTCTAGAAAGACATCTACTTCTGCTTCATTGACTATGCTAAAGCCTTTGACTGTGTGAATCAAACAAATTGTGGAAAATACTTAAAGAGATGGGAATACCAGACCACCTTACCTGTCTCCAGAGAAATCTGTATGCAGGTCAAGAAGCAACAGTTAGAAATGGACATAGAAGAACAGACTGTTTCCAAATCGGGAAAGAGGTGTGTCAAGACTGTTTATTGTCACTGTGCTTGATTAAGTTTTATGCAGAGTACATGTTGTGAAATGCTGGACTGGCTGAAGCCCAAGCTGGAATCAAGACTGCTGGGAGAAATATCAGTAATCTCAGATATGCAGATGATACCACCCTTATGCCAGAAAGCAGAGAGGCACTAAAGAGCCTCTTGATGAAAGGGAAAGGAGAGAGTGAAAAAGCTGGTTTAAAACTCAACATTCAAAAAACTAAGATCATGGCATCTGGTCCCATCACTTCATGGCAAATAGGGAAACAGTGGAAACAGTAAGAAACTTTCTTTCCTTGGGATCGAAAATCACTGCAAGTGGTGACTGCAACCATGAAATTAAATTTCTTCCTTGCTCCTTGGAAGAAAACATATGACCAAGCTAGAGAGTATATTAAAAAGAAGAGACATTACTTTGCCAACAAAGATCTGGCTAGTCAAAGCTATGTTTTTTCCAGTAGTCATGTATAGATGTGAGAATTGGATCATAAAGAAATCTGAGCACTGAAGAATTGATGTTTTGAGCTGTGGTATTGGAGAAGACTCTTGAGAGTCCTTTGGACTGCAAGGTGATTAAACCAGTCAATCCTAAAAGAAATCAACCTTGAATGTTCATTGGAAGGACTGATGCTGAAGCTGAAGCTCCATTTCTTTGGCCACCTGATGTGAGGAACTGACTCAATGGAAAAGACCCTGATGCTGGGAAAGATTGAAGGCAGGAGGAGAAAGGGATGACAGAGGATGAGATGGTTGGATGACATCACCAACTCGATGGACATGAGTATAAGTAAACTCTGGGTGTTGGTGATGGACAGGGAAGCCTGGCATGCTAAGCCCATGGGGTTGCAAAGAGTCGGACAGGACTGAGTGACTGAAATGAACTGATTATATTTATGAGAAATGTTATCACTGAAAATAAAAATAATTTTTTTAGTATTTTGTATGTTATTTTAATTTTTTAAAATTTATTTGTTTACTTTAATTGGAGGCTATTTACTTTACAATATTGTGGTGGTTTTTGCCATACATTGACATGAATCAGCCACTGGTGTGAAAACCAAGAATTTTATAAAAAATTGTCATTTGAGATTTTCAAGAGAGTAAGTTTCACATATGAGAAATCTATGAATGTAGAATTGCTTACTTTAATTATGAAATAATTTAAGTTTAATACAAATTTCATAAAATAAGTTGTAGAAATTGCTACTGATAAGCAATTAGAACTGAATTTTGAAAAGCAGCACAGTTTAGTTCAGGTCAGTTCAGTTCAGTTACTCAGTCATTTTCAACTCTTTGAAAACCCATGGACTGCAGCAGGCCAGGCCTCCCTGTGTCCATCACCAACTCCTGGGGCTTACTCAAACTCATGTCTATCAAGTTGGTGATTCCATCCAAACATCTCATCCCTGGCATCTCCTTCTCCTCCTGCCTTCAGTCTTTTCCAGCATCAGGGTCTTGTCAAGTGAGTCAGCTCTTCACATCACATGACCAAAGTATTGGAGTTTCATCTTCAGCATCAGTACTTCCATTGAACTCTCAAGACTGATCTCGTTTAGGATGGACTGGTTGGAACTCCTTGCAGTCCAAGGGAATCTCAAGAGTCTTTTCCAACACTAGAGTTCAAAACCATCAATTATTTGGTGCTCAGCTTTCTTTATATTCCAACTCTCATATCCGCACATGAATACTGGAAAAACCATAGCCTTGACTAGATAGACCTTTGTTGGGAAAGTAACATCTCTGCTTTTTAATATGCTGTCTAGGTTGATCATAACTTTTCTTCCAAGGAGTAAGCATCTTTTAATTTCCTGGCTGTAGTCACCATCTGCAATGATTTTGGAGCCCCCCAAAAATAAATTCTGCCACTGTTTCCACCGTTTCTCCATCTATTTGCCATGAAGTGATGGGACCGGACTGATGCTAAAGTTGAAACTCCAATACTCTGACCACCTCGTGTGAAGAGTTGACTCGTTGGAAAAGACTCTGATGCTGGGACGGATTGGGGGCAGGAGGAGAAGGGGATGACAGAGGATGAGATGGCTGGATGGCATCACTGACTCCATGGACGTGAGTCTGAGTGAACTCCGGGAGTTCGTGATGGACAGGGAGGCCTGGTGTGCTGCGATTCATGGGGTTGCAAAGAGTCGGACACGACTGAGTGACTGAACTGAAACTGAACTGATTATTGGGGACATCTTTTTCCTCCTTCCTCCATTTTCTCTCTTTCCATTTCCTTTCCTTTCTTCCTCCTCCTTCTCTTTTGCTGTCATTAAAACGTTATCTGTATTTTAAGCTTTCAGTAATTTGACTATGATGTATCGCATTGTATTTTTCTTTGTATTCACATATTATTCTACTTGGGGTTCTGTGAGCTTCCTGAGTCCGTGGTTTATTTTCATTTCTTAATTTAGGAAATTCTCAGACATTATATCTCCATATCTTCTCTTTAATTTTTTCTTCTGTTTCCTGGATTCTATTCATACTTATATTTTAGGCCATTTGATATTTTCTCAAGTTTTTGCTCTTTTCAAAAATCTTTTGTTATTGTTTGTTTTTGGTATTTCAGTTTGGATAATTTCTATTGACATATCTCAAGCTAAGTGAATCAAGTCCAGGGATTTTTTTCCCACTGCTATGCTCATCTTTATTATAGATTTTTTTTTTTTGATAGATATATTCTTTTTTTTTTTTTTTTCTCCTAGCATTTCCACTTGGCTATTTTTTCCCTAATGGTTTCTACTATTCTGGAAAATCTCTACCTGTTCATAGATTTGCTCAGTTTTTCTGTTAGATTATTTAAGTATTAATGATAGTTATTTTTAAAATCCCTGTTTGATAGTTCCAACACCTAGGCTTTCTTTCATCTGGTTCTATAGACTATTTTCTTCCTTGACAGTTGATTCCTTTTCGTTACTTTTCTCTATGTCTCATATATTTGAATGAATGCTGGACACTATGAGTAAAAGAACAGTAGAATCTGAGATAAAAATATTTACGGCTGGGAAAGGGTACCTTTCTTCTTGTCAGGCCATTACAATGGTTGCTTGTATTAATCTAGTCTGTAGTTGAGCTGGGTTAGGGTTTTCATTGTTGGTATATCTGCATTTAATAAACTGTGGAATTAAAATCCCTCCAGTGGCAGATTATTGCTACCTTGTTTATTATGTGGGTGCAATAGTTTGCTAGAGCTTCTGTAACAAAGTGTCACAGACTAAGTGACTCAAAACACAATTTTATCCCCTCATAATTCTGAAGGCTGGAAATCTGAGATCAAGGTGTCAGTAGGGTCATTCCAGACCTCTTTTCTAGCTTCTAAAAATTCTTTGTTTTGTGGTGGCATGACTCCAGTCTTCACATGACATTTTCTCAGTGTAGGTGTCTGTCTCCAAATTTCCCCTTTTTGTAAAACCACCAGATATACTGGATTAGGGACCCTCCCTTCTGAAGTATTAACTAAACACATCTATAATGTTCCTATTTCAAATAAATCCAACTTCTAAAATATTAGGATTTATGTTTTCAATATATGAATTTTGGAAGGGACAAGATCAACTCATAAGAGTAAATATGAGAGTGCTAGACCATTCTACTCAGGGCTCCATCTTTTCTCACCAGATCCTGCACACCTGTATCACAGAGGGGTGACTTGCCTTGGCCCTTCAGGTATGGAAGATTGTTATGACTTGCTATTTTAATGCAAGTCTTGTTTTGGGAGGAGGTGGAGGGTGGGCAGATGTGCTCCTTTTTCAGTCCTAAGCAGGTCCTGTGTGTCTGAGGCTCATGAATGAGACTGTATCTGAATTCTTCATCTTTTACTCATAGAAGACAAATTCTATCACATGTATGTGAGAGTCTATAGGGCAGGTGTGTTCCTTCTCATCCACCCATACAGCAGCCATAATCTTCCTTTTGTTGGTAAGGAGTCTTGGATGTCAGGTGAATGCTCTGTTCTTACTGTACTGGCAACAGTTTCTAGTTTTATGTAAGTGCAGCTTCTAGGCTTGAGCACATTCCCTGCCCTAGCCCCAGTGGCAGATGGGTTTGGCCTGTCGTTACTTCAGAGTGGAACTGAGAGGAAGTGGCAGATTTTGTATCCCTCCCTCAGAGGTATCTGACCTTTGCAAGAACCAGAAAGTAGAAGAGAATTTTGTTCAACTCTAACCTAAATATAGCCATGTAAAAATAGCTTTGATGGTTCAAATGGTAAAGAATCTGCCTGAAATGCAGGAGATGCAAGTTCAATCCCTGGGTTCGAAAGATTCCCTTGGAGAAAGAAGTGGAGACCCACTCCAATATTCTTGCCTGGAGAATTCTGTGGACAGAGGAACCTGGTGGGCTACAGTCCATGGAGTTGCAAAGAGTCAGACAGGACTGAGCGACTAACACTTTCAAAGATCGCTTTAGCTTTCCCCCAAATCAGCACCAGCCCATTTTTGCCTTGGACCTGGTGAAGTCCAAGTCAGTATTGGACTTTTCCTATCAAAGCAGAGTTAGATCCCAGGCAAGAGAGAGTCTTTGCCTCTTCTTCAGAAGCAGCTTGCTTTTGTTTTGTTTCAGAAAAAGTTCTGGCAAGTTTGTGCCCTAGCAGCAGCTGATTACCATTTTGCATGAATGACAGCTTGAGTCATTGATCTGTTTCTCTAAGTATGAATGTGTGTCTTTGTTCAGTCACTCAGTCATGTCCAACTCTTTGCATCATTAGGGACTATAGCCCGCCAGGCTCCTCTGTCCATGGAATTTTTCCAGGCAAGAATACTGAAGTGGGTTTCCCTTTCCTACTCCTGGGGCTTTTCCTGACCCAGAGATCAAACCCACATTTCTTGGGTCATCTATGCAGATGATTTCTTTACCACTCAGATACCTGGGAAGCCTGCAAGTATGGATATTCCACTATCAATACTCCCTCCATGCCTATGCCACAGGGGAACTCATTTGTTTCTGTTGCCCTGTCTCCAGTCTTTCTCATGAACATGTGGTGAAGGCCTATAGAAAAGAGCTGTAGGATGGGGGCAACCTCACCTTGTATATGCGGCTCCTATGTAATTGACACAGTAATTCTAACGCACACAAATGTTTATCACTCAGAATTAAATTTACCTTCAGTTCAGTTCAGTCTCTCAGTCGTATCCGATTCTTTGCGACACCATGAATCGCAGCACACCAGGCATCCCTGTCCATCACCAACTCCTGGAGTTCACTCAGACTCACGTCCATTGAGTCAGTGATGCCATCCAGCCATCTCATCCTCTGTCGTCCACTTCTCCTCCTGCCCCAGATCCCTCCCAGCATCAGAGTCTTTTCCAATGAGTCAACTCTTCACATGAGGTGGCCAAAGTACTGGAGTTTCAGCTTTAGCATCATTCCTTCCAAAGAAATCCCAGGGCTGATCTCCTTCAGAATGGACTGGTTGGATCTCCTTGCAGTCCAGGGGATTCTCAAGAGTCTTCTCCAACACCACAGTTCAAAAGCATCCATTCTTCGGCACTCAGCTTTCTTCACAGTCCAACTGTCACATCCATAAATGACCACTGGAAAAACCATAGCCTTGACTAGACAGACCTTTGTTGGCAAAGTAATGTCTCTGCTTTTCAACATGCTATCTAGGTTGGTCATAACTTTTCTCCCAAGGAGTAAGTGTCTTTTAATTTCATGGCTGCAATCACCATCTGCAGTGATTTTGGAGCCCAAAATGTAAGGTCTGACACTGTTTCCACTGTTTCCCCATCTATTTCCCATGAAGTGATGGGACCAGATGCCATGATCTTCATTTTCTGAATGTTGAGCTCTTCAAGAAAATTAGAGATACCAAGGGAAGATTTCACGCAAAGATTGGCTTGATAAAGGACAGAAATGGTATGGACCTAACAGAAGCAGAAGATATTAAGAAGAGGTGGCAAGAATACAGAGAACTGTACAAAAAAGATCTTCATGACCAAGATAATCATGATGGTGTGATCACTCACCTAGAGCCTGACATCCTGGAATGTGAAGTCAAGTGGGCCTTAGAAAGCATCACTACGAACAAAGCTAGTGGAGGTGATGGCATTCCAGTTGAGCTATTTCAAACCCTGAAAGATGATTCTGTGAAAGTGCTACACTCAATATGTCAGCAAATTTGGACAACTCAGCAGTGGCCACAGGACTAGAAAAGGTCAATTTTCATTCCAATCCCAAAGAAAGGCAATGCCAAAGAATGCTCAAACTACCCCACAATTGCACTCATCTCACACATTTCATATGCTAGTAAAGTAATGCTCAAAATTCTCCAAGCCAGGCTTCAGCAATACATGAACCGTGAACTTCCAGATGTTCAAGCGGGTTTTAGAAAAGGCAGAGGAACCAGAGATCAAATTGCCAACATCCACTGGATCATGGAAAAAGCAAGAGAGTTCCAGAAAAACATCCATTTCTGCTTTATTGACTATGGCAAAGCCTTTGACTGTGTGGATCACAATAAACTGTGGAAAATTTTGAAAGAGGTGGGAATACCAGACCACCTGACCTGCTTCTTGAGAAACCTCTATGCAGGTCAGGAAGCAAGAGTTAGAACTGGACATGGAACAACAGACTGCTTCTGAATAGGAAAAGGAGTATGTCAAGGCTGTATATTGTCACCCTGCTTATTTAACTTCTATGCAGAGTACATCATGAGAAATGCTGTGCTGGAGGAAGCACAAACTGGAATTAAGATTGCCAGGAGAAATATCAATAACCTCAGATATGCAGATAACACCACTCTTATGGCAGAAAGTGAAGAGGAACTAAAAAGCCTCTTGATGAAAGTGAAAGAGCAGAGTGAAAAATTTGTCTTAAAGGTCAACATTCAGAAATTTACCTCATTACCTTGTTAACTTCAGTTCCTTGTTGAATTAAAAAAAAAATAATCAGACTTTTCTCATTGTTAGTGTTGGAGTGACATTCTGGTGCAAATTGACACAACTTAAGTGTTAGTAGAACTCTTTCTAATTATATCTTAAATTATTCTTCTAGCTATTATTTCTTACATTCCTCAGAAGTACTTATTTTTTAAATTTCAGGTTTCCATTCTTTGTCTTTCATAGTTCCTTTATTTCTTTTACAACTTTTTCTCCTTGTCTATCTCCTCTGTGTTATCTACTCTAGATTTCTGAATATTATTTTCTGCAAATAACTTTCTTCTTGTTTCAATGGATATTTTAAAACTGCATTTTCATCCTTACTCATTACAAACAGCTAGCATTTTATTCCAAAGAATCTCAAGTGTTGGCTTTCCTTTGTGTATTACACTTTCTTCTTTGTTGCTAGTCACTCAGTCGTGTCCAACTCGATGCCATGGACTGTATCCTTCCAGGCTTGTCTGTCCTTGGGGATTCTCCAGGCAAGAATACTGGAGTGGGTTGCCATTTCCTCCTCCAGACACTTCTTTCTTCATGTGTGCTTATAACCTATTGATGACAATGCAGAATATTTTCTAACATATCTTAAGTTATACTGTAGAATCTTTTCCTGATAAAGTTTTCATTTGTTTCAGGATGATGTTCTTTTTATTCTGTATTGTAACACTGTTTCTTTCTTTGTCCCCTAATCTTGCCTACTTTGAAATTATTATTTAATTAGAACTGACATATTATCCAGAAAGCATGAGTGAGATCTACAGTTTTGATAAGTGTTCTTTGCAATCTTGGTAAACTTTCTATGGCATAGTTATGACAAGAAGGCAAATTGTATTATGCAAATTCTAGTGTAATTTTTAACAAGATTCTGATAATAGTTAAGAACTGGAAGTGAAGGATACTAGGCAACATCAAAGAACACCCACACTAATGAGTACAGGTCTGCTGCCTTTTGATCAAGAAATTAACTTTGGATTGGAGTCACTTTCTACCTACTTCCAAGAGTAGCAAGTTCACTTTGTTTTGGAAGATAAAGAGACAAAAATTGTTCAATTAGTTGAGTTTGCCAAGGTAGTTCCATGGCTTTAGTTACTTAAAAGTTTCTCTTTATTTTTGGCAATACGTTTAGAGACTTGGCTTTAACATGCAATAGAAAACATCTTTCTCCTCTCCATTTATAGGCATCTAGAAGGAAGATTTTAAAAGTTGGATCAGAGACTATTACTAGTCAGACTTCATTTTAAAACTGAAAACCTTAACATGAAATTTCAGACAATGATGTATATTCTATGGTCATCATATTGATGCTAAAGTTGGTGATTTTGATAAAGCAAATAAACAGCGGTTTGTTACTGATACAGTGTGAGAGGTATGCAGTACATAATCATTAAACTGCATCTGTGATTTAATCAATTGTTGTCATATATTTATTGAGTGCCTAACAGGCAGTCTGAGCTATCAGACCTCCACTGTGGCATCACACTATGAATTTCAGAGCTTTGATATTTGACAGAGGATTCTTCAAGCGGCCCTACTTAAATTTGGCTTTCAAGCTGTTACCTAGTTAGATAAAATATAACTTTTGTCAATTTTAATCTGTGCTAGGAAAGAACATCTAAATTAAAATCAAACAGAAATGGTGTGCTCATTTCCCTTTTAGTTTTTCTCCCATGGTGACAAATACTTTACTCTCTAAGCTTGGAAGATACACAGCCCAACTCTGTGCTGTGATGCTTAGATTATCTTTTCTGCATTTCTAGGGACTGTCCAGTTGGGTCTGAGTTCTTTCTGACTTCTGTTTGGGATTTGCTGGAGATAGCAATGGGACACTGAAATATTGGTGAAAAGCAGTTCTGGAAAATACTAAACATTCTAGAATCTTAATCATAAATTGAAACAGTGTGGTAGATATGGGGGCTCCCAGAATAGAACAAATCTTTCATGTGAAAGCCATCTTGTTTTAGAGTTTGAGGTCAGTGAAGTGAGTTTGGTGACTAAGAGCTGTTAACTAAATACCTTGTCCCAAACATATTAGATCTTAGTACCTACACACCCACTCCTCTCATTTCCCACCTTTTCAAACATGATTAATCTAGAGTATGGAGAGTTTAATAGTTTATCATAACTTCCAGTTGGTACAATCATATTTTATATTCAGGGCTTCCCGGATGACTCAAGTGGTAAAGAATGTGCCTGCAATGCAGGAGATGCAGGGGACACTGCAGATGTGGGTTTGATCCTGGAGTCAGGAATATCCCCTAGAGGAGAAAATGGCAACTCACTCCAGTACTCTTGCCTGGAGAATCCCACTGACAGAGGAGCCTGGCAGACTACAGCTCATGGGGTCACAGAGTCAGACATGACTGAACATGCATGTATGCATATTTTGTACTTAGATCTTTAGGAGTAAAAATTTAGTATTCTTTCTCCTCTAATACTTTACTTACAGTATGTAGGATACCATTTAGGTTTTGGAGTTACATAAAACAAAGGTCCATCTAGTCAAGGCTATGGTTTTTCCAGTGGTCATGTATGGATGTGAGAGTTGGACTGTGAAGAAAGCTGAGTGCTAAAGAATGGATGCTTTTGAACTGTAGTGTTGGAGAAGACTCTTAAGAGTTCCTTGGACTGCAAGGAGATCCAACCAGTCCATTCTAAAGGAGATTGGTCCTTGGTGCTTTTTGGAAGAACTGATGCTAAAGCTGAAACTACAGTACTTTGGCCACTTCATGCGAAGAGTTGACTCATTGAAAAAGACTTTGATGCTGGGAGGGATCTGGGGCAGGAGGAGAAGGGGACAACAGAGGATGAGATGGCTTGATGGCATCACTGACTCGATGGACGCTAGTCTGAGTGAACTCTGGGAGTTGGTGATGGACAGGGAGGCCTGTCATGCTGCGATTCATGGGGTCGCAAAGAGTTGGACACGACTGAGCGACTGAACTGAACTGATCTGAACTGAAGAACTTGTTTGACTCTTCAAGGTTTAAAGTCTAGTTGGGAGATTTAGATGTATCAATTTAAATCATCAATTTGTATAAAAGTTAGAACATGAAAGGAGTCATTCCAATAAGGGGGAAAGCTTCATAGGAGAAAATATTCATGAAAAAATATACATGATTTATAACTTTAACTTATAATATTATAATCACTACAATGATTATAACTCAAAACAGAAGCATGTCATACTAACATCATCAGAGCTAAGGAAAAACAAAGTTCATCTTCTTTCATTTCTGTTTCTGCTTGAGATGGATAGTCATGCAATTGCTTTTTAAATATTTAGTTAACATGGTAAACACAGTTAAGACAATGGTGTCTCTCTGGAGTAGCCTAAAAGTGCCACGAATATGGAAGCTATTTAAACCACACTAAAAGCTCACTCAGCATCTGTGGCTTCCAGGATTTCAGGAATGAAGAGTACTGGGTACCATCATTACTTAGCCTTACATGAACATCAGTGGCCTAATTCTTCTACACGGTTACAAAATACTTTTGATATTCTGCACAAGAGATAATTATTATCTAGAAATATTTTAAAACTTTAAGACATGTATTGCTCAAGAAAAAGAATGTAAACCAGGAAATAAATGATAAATGCTTTTGGAGCAATGAATCCATCAGTGGGCTAGAACAAATAGTTTCAGTTTTAGGTGTATTTGAAGATAAGCCAGGAAAGGTAAATAGCTGCCAGTTTGTGAACAATCAGTTTAAAATGGGAACTGTTTGTTAGGTGATTGGGAACAATAAAACATTTGAGCAATAAACTGGAGAGTTCCAGTGGTAGTACAGTGGTTAAAACTGACTGAGGTGCATTCTG
This sequence comes from Oryx dammah, assembly GCF_014754425.2. NCBI lineage: Eukaryota > Metazoa > Chordata > Mammalia > Artiodactyla > Bovidae > Oryx > Oryx dammah. The sequence goes on from NW_024070187.1 coordinate 77,384,035, forward strand.
TCAAACAGAGGAAAAAGAGCCTGAAGGCTGAGTTTTTATTATACGACAAAGAGCCTCAAAATATCAGTGGCTCACAACAATGGACATTTATAGCTTCTCTTTCATAGTTTTGCAGGTCAGCTGAAGCTCTTTGCCTTCAGGTTGCCAGTTGTCTAGGCTTGCTATAGATTGCAAGGTGGGTTCAGGTCCCCAGGTCCCAAAGTTTCTCATCCTGAGATCAGGGTATAGCAGGGCATTTTCTTGGTAATGACACTCAAGCACAAGCAGAAATACCTGCTGAATCTCAAAGCCTCAGCTCAGAAGCAATTATTGTCATTCTCCTCCACTTTCCACTGGCCAAAATAAGTCAATGGCTAAACTCAAGATTGATAGGGTGAAAACATTTACTTTGCACATTTTAGTAGTACCTCAATGGAACATGACAAAAGTTGTGGCACTATCATTGTGATTTAGGGGGAAGTAAAGCAAAGGGACCAAGGACTAAATCTACCACATAGAAAGTGACTCCTTGGGTACCTACTTGAAAAATCTGGACTGATGGTGACAAGAACGTTAACTGGTATTATAACAAAAGATTTCTAATTATATGATGGGAACAATTCAAGAGACATTTCTAATGAATGAGGCTTTCTGATCCTCCTGATATTTCCCCTCAGGGATCCTGGGAAAAAAATTCAAATCTATACAAAGGACTCAGTGGAACACATGATATGTAATTTTTCTTAAAGATATGAAACTTGAAAGTTGTGATGATCTTGAAAAGCAAGTAGGGCCAGCTTCAAAATTCATAATCTCAGCTATCATGCTGTGTAACTATCAGTTAAAGTATTTCCAGAAATAAAGCAGGGTATGGATTGAATATGTGGAGACTTGGTCAAGTCATCATTGTTTTAACCGGAAACATTGCTTCAGCCTCTCCTTGTACCTACTGGAATCTGAACAGGTCAATCTAAAGGTTTTAAGAACCAAATTCACAGATTCTCTTCAGAAATGACTGTGACTATAGATAATGCAAAGTACCTGGAGGTTACAAGAGATTTTCCCAAGAAAATTTTAACATGCCCTGTTTTGGCCAAATTCAACAGGATGTATTTACAATTAGACAATTTAACTAATTTGTTAACTGCATGGATTATTCTTTTCTTAAAGTTCCCTTATATTGTCATTTTTGGATATTATCAATTTTTTCATGAATCCAGGCTAATTTCTTTATGTATATAACTGAGAAGAAAAGTAAGGACCGTGATAATATGTGGTATGAAAACTTAATGAAAAGATATATACAAATATGGAAACAATTATTTTATTTAAATGGATGTTAGAATATGACCATGACATATATAGAAAATAAGTTGTAGACAAATTTTTAAATGTTAAAATGTATCTTTAAACTTGGAATAACATTTGATAACATTTGAAACAAAAATCAAATTGATTTAATTGAACTGAACTTTAATTATATTTAGACATAATTATTATTAGTTAAGTAAATTTATGCCAGTTCTTTATCATAAAGCTATTATGTTTATGAATAGGAAAGAGATAATTTGGTGAAAAAATCTGTCAATATTATCTTTTGACATCATATGGAGGGATCAATAGGTTTCTTGAATGTGCTTGTTAGTACTTATTTTGGTGTTGTATGATTATAGTCTAGCAAAACATTTCTGTGTATTTTTCTCCTCTCTTTTAAGTCATGCTATTTTTCAATTATTAAAATAATAAAAGAAAAGAGGAACAGCATGGCATTTTCCCACAATCACTTCTATGACCTTTTTAAATTTACCTTTTTAATCTCACATAAGGGAAGATTGCATATAGGATAAGCATAAATAAACCTGTTAAAAAATGAAAAAGAATACTTTAGAATATTATAACAGAAAAAATACTTTGTTTATAAAATATTATTAAATTAAACATATTTTCCACTATTTGCAAACTGTCACTGAGGCAATATTTGGAAGAGTGAAATGCAGAACTCAGTGAAATTATAACTGCTACTGCTGCTAAGTTGCTTCAGTCGTGTCTGATTCTGTGCGACCCCATAGATGGCAGCCTGCCAGGCTGCCCTGTCCCTGCGATTCTCCAGGCAAGAATACTGGAGTGGGTTGCCATTTCCTTCTCCAATGCATGAAAGTGAAAAGTGAAAGTGAAGTCGCTCAGTCGTGCCCGACTCTTAGCAACCCCATGAACTGCAGCCCACCAGGCAAGAGTACTGGAGTGGGGTGCCATTGCCTTAAGCTAAATATTTTATAGATATAGAGATCTTAATTTATGTGAAAGCAAAATTTTAACCCTTCAGGGCTGCTGAAAAGCAATAAAAGTTGTTGAATGGCTTGGATTTATATTCTAAAGTCAAAACAAAGATTTGAATGCTTCCCACTGGTACAGAATTTATGGCTTAACCTTGATTTTCCTTTATCGAGAGTGATGAAATGCAAAGTGTTGAAACAGAAGAGCAGAAATTGATCAACAAAATGTCAATAAGCATTATGTTTACGCAACATGAATAGGGCCTATAAATACCTAAAACTCACCATGAATCAAAATATGAAGTTGGAGGTGAGAAAGAAAGACATAAAAAGGAAATCTGCATTTAAAAAGCAGTTATATTTTTCCTTCAGTCTTTTGCAGTACCAGTTCAGCTCAGTTCAGTTGCTCAGTCGTGTCCGACTCTTTGCGACCCCATGAATTGCAGCACACCAGGCCTCCCTGTCCATCACCAACTCCCAAAGTTCACACAAACCCATGTCCATTGTGTTGGTGATACCATACATCCATCTCATCCTCTGTCGTCCCCTTTTCCTCCTGCCCTCAATCTTTCCCAGCATCAGGGTCTTTTCCAATGAGTCAGCTCTCCACATCAGGTGGCCAAAGTATTGAAGTTTCAGCTTCAACATCAGTCCCTCCAATGAACACCCAGGACTGATCTCCTTTAGGATGGACTGGTTGGATTTCCTTGCAGTCCAAGGGACTTTCAAGAGTTTTGTCCAACACCACAGTTCAAAAGCATCAATTCTTTGGAGCTCAGCTTTCTTTATAGTCCAACTCTCACATCCATACATGACCAGTGGAAAAACCATTGCCTTGACTAGACGGACTTTTGTTGGCAAAGTAATGTCTCTGCTTTTGAATACGCTGTCTAGGTTGGTCATAACTCTCCTTCCAAGGAGTAAGTGTCTTTTAATTTCATGGCTGCAATCACCATCTGTAGTGATTTTGGAGCCCAGAAAAATAGTCAGCCACTGTCCACTGTTTCCCCATCTATTTCCCATGAAGTGATGGGACCACATGCCATGATCTTCGTTTTCTGAATGTTGAGCTTTAAGCCAACCTTTTCACTCTGCTCTTTCAATTTCATCAATAGGCTCTTTTGTTCTTTTTCACTTTCTGCCATAAGGGTGGTGTCATCTGCATATCTGAGGTTATTGATATTTCTCCCAGCAATCTTGATTCCAGCTTGTGCTTCCTCCAGCCCAGCCTTTCTCATGATGTACTCTGCATATAAGTTAAATAAGCAGGGTGACAATATACAGCCTCGACGTATTCCTTTTCCTATTCGGAACCAGTCTGTTGTTCCATGTCCAGTTCTAACTGTTGCTTCCTGACCTGCATAGAGGTTTCTCAAGAGGCAGGTCAGGTGGTCTGGTATTCCCATCTCTTTCAGAGTTTTCCACAGTTTATTGTGATCCACACAGTCAAAGGCATTAGCCTAGTCAATAAAGCAGAAATAGGTGTTTTTCTGGAACTCTCTTGCTTTTTTGATGATCCAGTGGATGTTGGCAATTTGATCTCTGGTTCCTCTGCCTTTTCTAAAACCAGCTTGAACATCTGGAAGTTCAAGGTTCACATATTGCTGAAGCCTGGCTTTTGCAGTTTCAGTGGTCAGCAATTGAGCAAGGATAGCTACATCTCAGAATCTGCAAAGATGCCCATCTTCTAAATTGATCAGAGTTGAATTCTTTAAAAGAGTGTAAAGAATGTAAGTGTTTGTTTTTGTAAAATGTCCTCATTAATATAAACTAACACAACAGAGATTTCTGCAGCTGACATATTAGTTGAATATAAAATTTGTAATTTTTCGGTGGGATCATAAATTGCTTATTTCAGAGCATTATATTTATCCCTGTATTTTATAATTTTTATTGTAAACTTTCAGGTTTATAATATGTAAAATTATATTTTGTTCTTTAAACAATTTAAGAGAAATATAATATCAGGCTTCCCTGGTGGCTCAGATAGTAAAGAATCTGCCTGCAGTGCAAGAGACCTGGGTTTGATCCTTGGGTCAGGAAGATCACCTGGAAAGGGAATGGCTCCCCACTCCTGAATTCTTGCCTACAGAATCCTATGGACACAGGAGCCTGGTGGACTATAATCTAAAGGGTTACACAAGCACACAGCATATAACATAATGTCAAGGAGGAAGTAATAGTGCTTTTATTATGCCTGAAAATGCATATATATTTTTACAAGCTTTCTAAAATGTTTATGAATTGTTTTAAACAATCAGTCATTAAAGAGATGAGACCCCATAATGATGAATCCTCTGAGAGAAAGTGAAAATTCAGCAATCTCTGAGCAAAGTATAGGATATTAAAAAAAATAAATATAGATTTTGTTTTTATTAGCATTGAATATCGAACATTATGGAGTGAGAAATATATACATATATAAGCAATATAAAACTATTTTGGTTATGAACAAATGAAAAAATTTTATATGAAAAGATCAGCATAATTTAGCTGTAGTCACATAGAATTAAGCCAAAATTAAGATTTTGCCAGTCACTGCTTACGTGACTATGGGTTGATTATCATTCTCCTTTAGACTTCGTTTCCACATCTCTTAAGTGAGGGAAAATTTTAAAAAAAAAATAGCTTTAATCTAGTGAGAAAATTAGATTATATGTACAGATAGCTTAGTTTTAAAATACAATGTTTGCCATTCAGTAAACTAAATAATCTGTTACTGTAATTATTGTTATATTATTGTTATATTATTCTCATTGCAAAAATATATTGTGTGCCAATACTTAACACCTGAGACCTGATAGTTTGCAGAGCATAGCATTAATTTTAATTATTTAATCCAATTATTCTATGTAATTTTTTTAGCTACTTAAAAAAATTTACTTATTTTACCTAGATCTCTTGGTCATTTTATTTATGTGTGTGTTAGTCACTCACTCGTGTCCAACTCTTTGCATCCCCATGGACTGAAGCTTGCCAGGCTCCTCTGTGGGTGAAATTCTCTAGGCACACATTGCAGGCAGATGCTTTACTGTCTGAGCATACTAGAGAAGCCCATGCCTTTCCATTTTCATCTCTGGGCTAAAGTTTTCCTTTGAATTCCACATTCACTTCCAACTGAACATTGGATACATAAACATGTATCTCTCTCAGGTTCACATTCAAAATTGAACTCTTGATCAGACTGATAAATTGCCTTTCTTGCAAAAGCACATGCACATGCACAGCCACTTCCCCTGCTCCACAAACACACACACACATAAATAAGAAAAGAACTAACCAAGCAACTACATCTGAGTAGATTAAGGCACACTGTTATTTATTTCTCTCACAAGTCTGCCTTTTGGGTGGCACTAGTGGTAAATAACCCGTCTGCCAACACAGGAGACATGAGATACAGATTTTATCCCTGGGTCAGGAAGATCCCTGGAGGAGCGCATGGCAACCTACTCCAGTATTCTTGCCTGGAGAATCCCAGCCAGAGGAGTCTTTCTGGAGTCCATGTTAGCTTGTCTCTGCTACACTTGGTGTCAGCTGGAATCAGGAATCACCTGAAGGTGTCTTCACTCTCATATCAGTTGGTTGGTGCTGGCTTTCAGCTTTGAGGTTGTTGGTTTGAGTACCTTTCCTCCCAGGTAGTCTTTGCTTCCTTACAACCTGATGGTGGCTTTCAAGGATGAACCTCCTGAGAGTGACCTGAGAGTGAGACAGCCTTTTATGACCTAACTTCAGGGGTCAGGCAGTATCCTTTACCTTACATTCTTATTTGGTAATATAGCCAAAAGGAGCCAACTGGGTTCAAAGGAAGGGAAATAGTCTCCCTAAGCTACTTCCAGAATTGGGTGCAGGATCAGAAATCCTACTATTTCCAGAAGTGGATGTATAATCAAAAATATTGTGTTGCTACTTTTTTGGGGGGGGTTGGGGGCAGGGGATACAATCTGACAAACTGATCAAGTAACAGAATATCAGCACCATTCCTTTATCATTCATCCAGATTTATTTGCTCAAACCTCAAACCAAGGAGTCAGCCTTAATGTATTCTTTTCTTTGACTCTCACATCAGTTAAGTCCAGCTGGTGTTATCACTCATATTATTTATCTTAGATTCCCTTCCTCCTGTCCTTTTTTTGCTTTGTCCCTACCAATCCAAACATATTTTTTGTTTCTCCTAAACTTCACCAGTAAGCTTCTAAAACATCACCTGCTACTTTTTAGTCCCTGTACAATCCTTTCTCCGCATAAGTGGATTACATTTAATAACAGAATTTTCCTGATGTCACTTCCTTGGTTAAAACAGCCACACATAAGCTTTTCTAATATAGAAAAATGATATGGGCATATGAATCACTCCAGTCATGAGAGTTGTGTGTGATAGAAAGAGTAAAAAATATGTCTCAATCACCTTTGATTGTTTAAAGATTAGTGGAGTTTATACTCAGTTGTTTTCTTCCTTGAAATGATAAGGAAAAGATTAACTTGTGTCTTTTTAAACAGTCAGAGCACCATATGTTTTATTATTATGTTTCAAAAAGTATATTATTGTTTTCTCCTATAAATGAATATATGAATCATAAACTTTTTTTCTTTTTCTAAGCACCGTTTGGATTAGGTCCTAGAGCTTTAATTTTCTATTAAGTGTTTCCAGCATATACTCACATAAGGCAAATAGCCATCTTGAAAAGAGACAGATGTTTATACATTATTTACTCTTTCTGTTGTGCTGTTTCATGTTCAAATAAAGTGCATTTATTTTTATATCAACTGAGGAAAGAAAATAATAGGATTTTAGCTAAGTTAAAAACATATTTCTTGATATCCTTTGTAGTCTATCTGCTTTTCATGCTTGATTTTATACTCAATAAAACATTTACACAATAAAAATGATCCCTTCAAAATCTATAATCTGTAATACAAAATATATAACATTTATATATATTTATTCATACTCTTCTTTGGCAAGATTTTTAAATTGTTATAATTTTTTTTCTTTAGCCATTGCATATTTTATGTAATGAAATTCACACAAGGAGCTCGAAAACAGTATAACTTATATTTTATAAAGGCTTACTTTTCTTTTATTCTTTCCTTTGCTAGTGGCAGTCTTCATAGTGACAGCTTTTATTTTTCTTTCAAACTTTGAAATTGCATGTATTATGTATGCCTGGGGTATACATGTATGCCTTTAAGTAATATATGGATGGTTTTGTTGATCAAAAATTGGACAGATATGCTAAATTTACTGGTAAGATTTTACCTGTTTTCAATTCACAATCTTCTAACGATTCTTTAGCAACTTCATGAAACTGTGTGCTATTTTAGTTTAATAGATACTTTACATTAAAGTTATTAACACAAACAAACTTTGGGGAAATGGTCTTCCTTAATAATTTTTTTTAAGTATTGAATTTTAAAAAATCAGATGTTTCATCCAGTGTATCTCAGAATTTTTTCTAATTACCTCAATTCTGAAACATCATTTTTCAAATTAGTTTGCATTTAAAATGATCATATCAAAACCTTACATTTTATAGAAACTTTATAAAGAGTAATAAGTATCCTTCCAAGAGACAACATTCTTAATTTATTAGAAAAAATGATAATCTACAGGACACAGTTCATATTATATAATAATGCATGTGAGAAAGCTTTTGCTAATGAAATTATTCATTATCTGTACTCTAAATTTTTCTTGTAGCTGAGATATAATTGTCATATAACATTATATTAGTTTCAGCTGTATAACATAATTGTTCTGTAATTGTATATATTGCAAAATGACTAAAACAGTAAGTCATCTATCACCACACATAGTTATAATTATTTTCTTGTGATAAGAACTTTTAAGATGTACTTCCTTAGCAATTTTCAAATATACAGTGTGGTACTATTAACTTGCGCTCTGGATTCCAAGGCCATGGTGTTAATAATCCATTGCTTAGTAACAATTAGACACAGACTTAATTTCTTAGAACACATATTATCTCACTGTTTCAGGAATCTAGTCATAACTTAAGTGAGGTGTCTTCTGCAGAATCTCTCACAGGACTACAGTCTGGGTTTTGGCCAGGGCTAATTTCAATTCTGAATATTCATTAAAAGGATTGATGCTCAAGCTGAAGTACTTTGACTACCTGATGCGAAGAGCCAACTCATTAGAAAAGATGCTGATGCTGGTAAAGACTGAGGGAGGAGAAGGGGCCAACAGAGGACAAGATGGTTGGATGGCATCACTGACTCAATGGACATGAGTTTGAGCAAACTTGGGGAGATAGTGAAGGACAGGGAATCCTGGAATGCTGCAGTCCATGGGGTCTCAGAGTGGGGCATGACTTAGCAACTGAATAGCAATCTCACTGGAAGGTTTAAGACCTGTTTTCTAAAGTTCATGTAGTTTTGATAAAATTCAACTTTTTACAGCCTATTGGGGCTCAGTTCCAAGGTGGTGATTGCCTGTTTCTTGCATCACCAGAATATGCAAGCTGAGAAAGCAGTAGAGGACATTAGCAAGAAAGAAATTTCAGTCTTATGAAGCTGTTGGATTTTTTATACTTCTCTACTGATTTCATCCTAAATGCCCACATAAAGTGTTTTAAATTAGAAATAGATTTTTAAATTAGATATTTCACAGTAAATAATAGCATTATCATTCATAGGTTCCATCTTTATCCCTAGAACTATAAGATGGATACATGTCATTGTTTCAAGGGAAGAAGAACTTGCCCCCATAGAGAGGAATGTGGAAAACATTTTTTTATGCTTATAAAGGGTCAAGATACCTTCTCTTTATTTCTTTTTTTTCTCTTGGTGAAGGGTATCTTCCTTACTCTAGCCCTTAGCTCTGTAAATAAAATTTTTTTATGAAAACAGATAACCCCATGTGTATGGTCTACAATCTAGAGAAATCTTCAAGTTCCTGGGCCTCATTCCTCCTTGAAATGAAAATACCTAAGAAGATAAGCTTTGCAGTTTTTCTGGCTCCTTGAGGGCTTAACCCAGACACCTACTGGTGGCCATATCCATTTAGCCCTTTAAAGAGATAAGAAATTATATTATTCTTTTGAATTAGGGCAATTAACCTAGATAGCATATTGAAAAGCAGAGACATTACTTTGCCGACTAAGGTCCTTCTAGTCAAGGCTATGGTTTTTCCAGTAGTCACGTATGGATGTGAGAGTTGGACTGTGAAGAAGGCTGAGTGCCGAAGAATTGATGCTTTTGAACTGTGGTGCTGGAGATGACTCTTAAGAGTCCCTTGGACTGCAAGGAGATCCAATCAGTCCATTCTGAAGGAGATCAGCCCTGGGATTTCTTTGGAAGGAATGATGCTAAAGCTGAAGCTCCAGTACTTTGACCACCTCATGCGAAGAGTTGACTCATTGAAAAAGACTCTGATGCTGGGAGGGATTGGGGGCAGGAGGAGAAGGGGACAACAGAGGATCAGATGGCTGGATGGCATCACGGACTCGATGGACGTGAATCTGAGTGAACTCCGGGAGATGGTGATGAACAGGGAGGCCTGGTGTGCTGTGATTCATGGGGTCTCAAAGAGTCGGACACGACAGAGCGACTGAACTGAACTGAACTGAACTGAACTGAACTGGACAAATGGCTATGGATCTAATTCTAATAATATGTGAACTTGTTACTGGGAGACAGGGCTTTTTACCTGAATATTAAGAAATCTAGGAAAGTTTTATTTCTCCATAGTAATTTAATCAGTTAGGTGTTATCTCATCATTTTTGTCATATTCTGGGCTTCCCTGGTAGCTCCCTGTAAAGCATCTGCCTGCAATGCAGAGCCTGGCAGGCTATAGTCAATAGGGTCACAAAGAGCCAGATAGAACTGAGCGACTAACACAGACATTTATTATATTCTATTAATGAGAAGAAGTCACAGGCCCCAGCCACTCTTAAGGAGGGAGGTGGAGATATATTTGTGGGCCACTTGAAGGTCTGTGCACCAAAGCCACCTTTGCAGACATCAAATAGGTTGAAAATAATTATAGCTGAAAAAATCATATACATTTATTTGTAACAATAAAGTTTAAAAATCCAGTTTTACATCAACAATTCCTGGAACAGAAATTTTGGCTCAATCTGTATGAAAAATTTCCAAGTTGTTGAAACTTTATTACACCAATAATGAATCTACATAACATACTTTTCAGTTCAGTTCAGTTCAGTCACTCAGTCATGTCCGACTCTTTGCGACCCCAAGAATTGCAGCACGCCAGGCCTCCCTGTCAATCACCATCTCCTGGAGTTCACTCAAACTCATGTCCATCGAGTCAGTGATGCCATCCAGCCATCTCATCCTCTGTCGTCCACTTCTCTTCCTGCCCCCAATCCGTCCCAGCATCGAAGTCTTTTCCAATGAGTCAACTCTTCTCATGATGTGGCCAAAGTACTGGAGTTTCAGCTTTAGCATCATTCCTTCCAAAGAAGTCCCAGGGCTGATCTCCTTCAGAATGGACTGATTGGATCTCCTTGCAGTCCAAGGGACTCTCAAGAGTCTTCTCCAACACCACAGTTCAAAAGCATCAATTCTTCGGTGCTCAGCTTTCTTCACAGTCCAACTCTCACATCCATACATGACCACTGGAAAAACCATAGCCTTGACTAGACGGACTTTTTTTGGCAAAGTAATGTCTCTGCTTTTGAATATGCTATCTAGGTTCATATCTTTCCTTCCAAGGAGTAAGCGTCTTTTAATTTCATGGCTGCAATCACCATCTGCAGTGATTTTGGAGCCCCCCAAAATAAAGTCTGACACTGTTTCCACTGTTTCCCCATCTATTTCCCATAAAGTGATGGGACCAGATGCCATGATCATAGTTTTCTGAATGTTGAGATTTAAGCCAACTTTTTCACTCTCCTCTTTCACTTTCATCAAGAGGCTCTTTAGTTCTTCACTTTCTGCCATAAGGGTGGTGTCAACTGCATATACTTTATATCTGGCTAAGTTATATAAATTGATGTAAATTGATGAATTATATAAATTCAGTATTATTGGCTTGCTTTAAAATGTCTTATCATCTTTATAAAGTCAATATATTTATAAAAAATATTAGTGGTAAACTCTACCTTACACAAACATAACAGTTTATAATGTGCTTATTCCCTTCATAACAATATGAGAAATATGGTTTTTTAACAGTAGTTTGTCTTTAAGAAAATTGAACTGAAGAATGATTTTCTAATTTACTTATGGTTTACTAGCTACCAAAGCAGGATAAGGTCTTTTAACCCAGGTTTCCCAATATGATGAAGGGTACTTCATATATATCTCAGCATTATTTGATATATTTGGCCAATTTCTTTGTATTAATGTAGACTAATTTAATTTCATGATGCATTGTTTGGTTTTGGATTTTTCTTTCTTTATTGTGTTTTCTTCTATGTCTTTTTTGCTGGCTGTTTCTTTTTCATATAGCCTCAGGTCTTTGCATTGTACCTTTTTTTTCCCCTCATACTAAATACACTTACTTTGTTTAACTCATGCCATCTCCCTGCCTTTGAAACCATTTATACCCTTATCTCTCCCAAAAATATATCACCAGTTCTGATTTCACTTTTGGGTTTCAGTACCCATAAGTATGAATAACAATCTACTATACATGTACATTTGAATATCTCTTGATCATCTCAGTCCTAATATGACCAAAATTATTTTTTTTCTTATTTTCAAATAAACTTGTTCCTCTTCCAATATTCATTGTTTTAAGTAAATAACACCACCACCCACTAGTTGCTCAAGGGAGAAAGTAGAACAACACTTACATATAAGTGAACACCACATCCTACCAATTTTGCCACAAAAATAATGGCTCAACTATGACAAGTTACCTCCATCTCTACCCCCCACCCCAACCTGTCTTAATCATTTTGCCTTATCTTCTATAAAAATTGCTATTGTACTATTGTTCCCAACTAATCTAAACTGCCAGTAGCAGCCAAAATAATCATAAAATATAAATTGGGTGATACCATTTATCGGATTAAATTTTTCAATAGCTTTGTATTGCATTCAAGAGAAAGGAAAAAAAAAAAAATCTTAACGTTGCCCTCATGATACATTTCTAGTTTTACCTTTTGTCAATCTTACTATCCACTTACTCTTTCTACTTTGGCTTGCTGGCAGGGTCTGGGCAATTCTTTTAGGTCTTTAAAATTTTATCTCTCTTTTTTGGAAGCACAACTCTCTATTAGTTGACTCCTTTTACTCCATACTCCAAATAATTTTGCCAAGCTATTTATACTTATTAATAAGTTTTGGCTTAAAGTTAATTTCTCCAAAAACTTTCCATTATTCTTTAAATAAATTCCTTTAAAAAAATAATAAATTCCAATAAAAAGAGTTTCCTTTCCTTCATAGACAATATTAGTTTTCAAAAAACAGTTATTTGTTTCTGTGATTATCAATATGTTTTCTCCTTTAACTGGACAATGAATAGTAAACTTTGTTTCTCTTTTTTATCTTTTGCTTGGATTTTATTGCTAAAGTTTAGTAGAAAAGATAGTACATAATGAGGGATAATTTTGAGGTAATAGCCTCCCCAAATTTTATTTTTCCAAAATAATATTGTGTATATTTATTTTCATTGTTCTTGATAACTTGTGGATTATCTCTTTTACCTCCTACTGTTTTTACATCCATCTTATCTCTCCAGGATGTGTTTTATCAGTTCTTCCTCAAAGCATTTCAAATCAGTTTTGTGACCCTTTGTTGTGGAGACATGCAATGTCTGTGTAATATCACTGTCAAGCTTCAATACTTTATAATTTATTTTTCTACCTTAATATTTTCTAACCTTATTGACAGTAAATTCATTTACAATAAATTCTAATATGTAAACTCAAACCTCTTCTATAATTTCTTCTGAGACTTTTTTTTACAATCTTGCATTCCCATGGTTTTCTAATTTACCCAGTAATTGTTCTTTACTTTTTAGTAATTTGAATTTAATAACTTTAATAATGACCATAATGGCACAAGAGTAACTGTTAAAATTTCCATGATATTTTTCTATTTCAGTAACTCCATTAATCACACATAAAGAGAATGCTTCTCTTTCCTAAAACTGCAGGAGATCTAAACTCAGCTTTTGTATATTTTTTTGTCAGGTGAGGAGAGAAAAGATAGTTAAAGGATCTCAATCCCTCTTTGCCGGAGTGAGAACTTACTGCAGTGAGAATTTATGTAGGAAGTTGACTACAAGAACTGAACATGTGGTCTGATTTTCTTCCTTACAAGAAGAAAGCCTGTATTTTCAGATTAGGGGATTAGACAGAGCATTTAATTGAGCCCATTAAATGCTAAGTATGTACCTAATTTTTTTAAATTAATGCAATATTATTTTCTCCCAGAAAGGAATCTGAGATATTAATGATCAAGTCATCATCTTTTATGGGTGAAAACACAGTTCATTCAGCCAGTTTGTATTTGGTGACTTTGTCAATAGTTACGTAAAAAGAGCTAATTCAGTACCTTAGAAGGCAGATTCCTTAAACTTTTTCTTCTTTTCACAGTTTTGTGTAATGGGGTATTGCTTGCAAAATCAACTTGTAGAGACTCCTTAGGAAGAGGGAAACATAGATATATGCAATTACTTGGGGGACAGATTAAAAAATTTCAATAGTTAAGCTTGAGTATGATTATAATTTTCGTTGTCAGTGTCTATATACATTTCCTCTTTCATTTATTTGCAGTGTTTCTTTCACCAAAATTAATCATACTTTTAAAATAGGAGCTATAAGAGACTCAGACAGAAATGAGTCTTAATGGTGATAGAACTTTATAAGTGGTGCCAAATTTCTTTTTTCTCACTTGACTTTAAAGCACATAATAAATATAATTCAATTGCCTACATGTTAAATACTGTTAAGGATTAAATAAATATTATTGTCTTATTTCTAACAGATTTATAGAGAATAATCAATTTCACTCTATGGTGGGCTCTATACTTATTTAATGTACATTACTGGGGCTTCCCAGGTGGCATTAATGGTAAAGAACCTGCCTGCCCGTGCAGGAGCTGTAAGAGATATGGGTTCAATCCCTGTGCTGGGAAGATCCCCTGGCAGAGGAAATGGCAGCCCACTCCAGTATTCTTGCCTGGAGAATCCCATTAACAGAGGAGTCTGGTGGCTACATTCCATAGGGTCACAAAGAGTTGGACACAATTGAAGAGACTCAGCACACATAATAAACATGCACAGTAAAAAATCTTTGTTCACTGTATTCTGATCATCAACTTACAATTCTTAGTTTTATTCTGATTCAGTCAGGATTTTCAATATTTTTTTTTGCTGAATATCTTTCAATTATGAGCATTTGTGCTGCATTCATTATGGTCAATTGCTTGCCATTATCTCACTCTCTTTGCACTTCTACATAATTCCCTCTAGTGGAGTCTCTTGTGCTGACTTCATTCCTGTGTGCTCTGTACAGTTCTATGCTTGATTCATCCTTGGGAGTGTCAATGTCTTCAAATATTTTATCCCTTTGTTTCCATTCCTTGAATTCTCTTTGTTTTTCTATGCTGGGCTCTTCTTCCTGGCCATAGTAGTAGTCTTTTCTTTGCAACCAAGGGCAAAGCACCTAAAATCTTGACTGTGAAGCATTAACTTGCTATTTGAATTTTAATCTGAAAAAGAATCACTCACCCTACTGAACTGTTATTGCTTTGTTTATATTTTCATACTGAAAGCAATGCCCATGTTATGTGTTCAGTCATTCATTACACAGTATAATGAAGGCAACCAATATATGTTATCTCTGTTTATTTTAAATTTATAAAAATCTGTGCCTTTATGACATAAATGACATGATAGAGCCTTTAACAATTCCCTATTTAACAGTAAAGAAAAAATTAGTTCTGGGTTAACTTTTTAATTGGCTTATACATTCTATAAAAAGACAGTTACTTATAAGATGCATATGTAAATATGTTTGTGTGTGTGCACTACATTGCTTCAGTTGTGTCTGATTCTTTGCAACTCTGTGGACTGTAGCAGGCCAGGTTCCTCTGTACATGGGATTCTCCAGGCAAGAATGCTGGAGTGAGTTGCCATGCCCTCCTCTAGAGGATCTTCCCAACCCAGGGATCAAACCTGTGTCTGTTACTTCTCCTGCAGTGGCAGGAAGATTCTTTACCACTAGCGCCACCTGGGAAGCCCACATATGTGTGTATATATGATACATAATTAATTAACCTTGTAGAGAGTTGAACACTATAATATTATAGAAAAATCAAATAATGAAACTATTTTAAAAATAAAGTTACAATGGTTCTAAACATCATTCAAATTAAACATTTCTAAATAAATACTGATTATTAGGAGTTATTTCTGGTAGATAACAGTTATTTTACTAAAGTAACTTTTTTATACTCCATGCCCCAAAATGCATAGTTTAGTCTTACACAACCAAAAAAAAATCTTAAAATGGAGCAATAAACCAAAGCCTATTTTTATCTAATTATACTTTTCCCTTCATAAATCAAGGAGACTATGAATTGTGGTGAAAAATTCAATTAACATTTGGTATATTATTTTTGAAGAAGAAAATTATCTTAGGAAGATATGGAAATTTAATATTAATTGAGGTATTATTGATTAACAAGGTTGTGATAGTTTCACATATACAGCAAAGTGAATCAGTTATACATACACATCTATTCCTTTTCAAGATCTATTCCCATTTAGGTTGTTGCATAATACTGAGCAGAATTCCCCTGTGTTATATAGTACGTCCTTTTTGGTTATCCATTTTAATTATGGCAGGTTGTACAAGTCAGTCTCAAACTCCCTAACTATCCCATCGATCCACCCTTCCCCTTGGTAACCATGAGTTTGAAGAACAGGTTATTTTTAATGTTTAGTTGTTTGTGATACAAATTTTGAATAAATACATGTTCCCAGGTGGTGCTGGTAGTAAAAGAACCCACCTGCCAATGTAGGAGACAAGAGACATAGGTTTAATTTCTGATTTGGGAAGACCCCCTAGAGTAGGGCATGGAGACCCACTGCAGTATTCTTGCCTGGAGAATCCCATGGAAAGAGGAGTCTGGTGGTTTATGGTTCATAGAGTTGGACACGACTGAAGCAGCTTAGCAAACACACGCACACACATGTTCAATATTTGCATTACAGGTATCATCATGTGGGATTCAGAATACTTGGAAATAGATTTAACTGAAATAATAAACATAGTTCATCCATTAAAAATTATAGTTAATATTTATAATATGAAATTAACCTACTTTATATGCCAATTATAATTTATCATAATGATTTATATGCTTTGTATTTTTTTTGTATTTTTATATATTATACTCCATATAAAGTTACTAAAGATATTTTTCTCTACACTATAAATTGTATCTTTGTAATTTATTTATTTTATGCATAGTAGTTTGTACCTCTTAATTTCCTACCCCTTTCATGTCCCTCTGACTTCTCTCTCCCCATTGGCAATCATTAGTTTGTTCTCTATATCTGTGAGTCTTTGTTTATTATGCTATATTCATTTGTTTTATTTTATAGATTCTATATATTAGTGCTAGCATATGGTATTTGTCTTTGTTTGTCTGACTTATTTCACTAACATAAAACCCTCCATCTGTGCTGTTGCAAATGGCAAAATTTCATTCTTATTGTGTAGGTACACAAAAAAATGTTACTCAATCATAACAAAGAACAACATTTTTATGTATATCTTTGTGTATGTATATACATAATATGTATTATGAATATATATGTGTGTATATATATTCACAGACACATACTATATATTCTTTATTAATTCATCAGTTGATGGACACTTAGGTTGCTTCCACATCTTCACTGTTATAAATATTGCTGCTATGAACATTGGGGTGCATATCTTTTCAAATTGTGTTTTCATTTTCTTTGGATATATAGCCAGGAGTGGAATTGCTAGTAGTCCTGTTTTTAGTTCTAAATTGCTAGTAGTTGTTTTAGCAACTAATGCAACTACTAATTGCTAGTAGTTGTTTTAGCAACCCCCTGATAGCTCAGTTGATAAAGAATCTGCGTGCAATGCAGGAGACACCAGTTCAATTCCTGGGTGGGGAAGATCTGCTGGAGAAGGGATAGGCTACCCAGTCCAGTATTCTTCGGCCTCCCTTGCAGCTCAGTTGATAAAGAATCCGCCTGCAATGTGGGAGACCTGGGTTCAATTTGTGATTGGGAAGATCCCCTGGAGAAGGGAAAGGCTACCCACTCCAGTATTCTGACCTTGAGAATTCCATGGACTGTATAGTCTATGGGGTCACAAAGAGTCTGACATGACTGACTTTCACTTCACTTCATACTTTTCCATAATGGTTGAACCCATTTATGTTGCTATCAACACCGTACTACATTTTCTTTACATACTTAACAACATTTGTTATTTGCAGTATCCTAGATGACAATCATTTGGCAGGTATGAGGTGACACTTCACTGTGTTATTTTTTTTTCATATTCTTTTCCATATAGGTTATTACAGAATATTGAGTAGAGTTTCCTATGCTATACAGTAAGTCCTTGTTGATTATCTATTTTATACACAGTAGTTTATGTATGTTAATTCCAACCTCCTAATTAACTCCCCTTCACCTTTCCTCTTTGGTAACCATAAGTTTGTTTCCTATGTCTGTGAGTCTGTTTCTGTTTTGTAAATAAGTTCATTTGTACCATTTTTTTAAATTTCACATTTAATTGGTTTATATGATATTTGTCTTTCTTAGTCTGACTTACCTCACTAAATATGGTAATCTCCAGATCCATCCATGTTGTTTAAGTGCCATTATTTTATTCTTTTTTATGACTGAGTAGTATTCCATTGTATGTATATACCACATCTTCTTTATCTATTCATCTGTCAGTGGACATTTAGGTTGCTTCTATTTCTTGGCTATAGTAAATAATGCTGCAGTGAACATATCTTTTCAAATTAGAGTTGGTTTTTTTTTTTTTTTCTGGATATATGCCCAGGAGTGGGATTGTTAGTTCATATAGTAGCTCTTTTTAGTTTTTGAAGAAACATCCATACTGTTCTCCATAGTGGCCATACCCATTTTTATTTCTACCAGCAGGGTAGGAGAGTTCCTTTTTCCCATGCCCTCTCCAGCATTTATTATGTTTAGACATTCTGATGATGATCATTCTGACTGATGTGAGGTGATACCTCATTGTAGTTTTGATTTGCATTTCTCTAATAATTAGCAATGTTGGATATCTTTTTGTGTGTTTTTGTCCATCTGCATGTTTTCTTTGGAGAAATGTCTGATTGACTTCTGCTCAGTTTTTGGTTGGGTTTTTCAGTTTCTTTGAGTTGTATGTGTTGTTTATGTATCTTGGAAATTAATCCATTGTCAGTAGTCTTGTGCAAATTTCCTTGTAAGTGACTATTTTTCCCATATAACCTTTAGAATTCTCCACTTTATCTTTTACTTCTGCCATTTTAATTATGATGTATCTTGGTGTGGCTCTCTTTGGGTTCATCTCATTTGGGACTCTGTGTGCTTCCTATACCTGGGTATCTATTTCCTTCTTCAGGTTTGGGATGTTATCAGTCATGATATCATCAAATACATTTTTAAACCCTTTCTCTTTCTCTTCTCATGCTGGGGTCCCTATAATGTAGATGTTAGTATGCATGATGTCGATTCAGAGGTAATTTAAACTAAACTCATTTTTAAGTTTGTTTTTCTTTTTGCTGTTCAGATTGGGTGATTTTAATTATTTTAACTTCTAGATCACATGAATACTTTTGTATCATTTAGTCTTCTGTTAATTCCTTTTGGTATGTTTTTTATTTCAGTTTTTGATAACTTTGTGTGGTAAATTATCTATCTCTGTTTCACTAGTTGTTTTTTCAGAGGATTTTCCTTCTTTATTTGTTTTAAACAAATTCCTCAGTCTTCTCATTTTCTTCCTTTTCTGTCTCTGTGAAAATAGGTGAAACGGTTTCCTGTGCTAGTCTTGAAGGGGTGTCCTTTTGTGTAAGCATCCCTATGCAGTCTATCAAGGAGTCGAGACTGGAAGCAGAGGGGCTGGAGCCAGAGCCAGGTATGAACTAGGGTTTCTATGCTCAGTGGCTATCCCTTCCTTCTCAAGGGTGAAGACTAGTCCCAAAGTACTATAGCAGAAGCCCTGAGGGTAGGGTTCAAGCCAGTTCTGTCCTCTCTAAATATGTGCTCTTTCCACTCCTAGCTATCATACTTTTGTCCCAGAGGGGAGCAGTTCTGGAACAAGAAAAGCTGGAGTGGGTGCCCAGTGTAAGGCAGTGAGTATGCTAGGATGGTCTCAACAGCCCAGTCAGAGCTCTAGACATCTCCTAATCTATCATCTGTCAGTGCAACTAATGGCCAACATTGCCCCCTTTAGTGCTTTGCCAGGTCCCAGACAGCCATACAGCTCCCTTCTACCCACCTGTGTTTCCTTCCCTGCTACAATGGCTTCTGCCCTAGTAAGGAGCTGCACTGAAGCCAGAAGTGCTGAAATGGGCACTTGGTGTGGGAGAGGGCATGTGCTGGAGTGGTCACGGAAAGCCAGTCAGAGGGCTGGGCTGTTTCAGTCTGCTTCCTCCACCTTGTTCCTGGGAGTAAGCAAGCATATGTACACTATTCGTGAATGGAGTCTAGTTCCTTACAGCCCTCTGTTATCTCACTGCTTCTCAAACCAACAAGTTCAGTTCAGTCGCTCAGTCGTGTCCGACTCTTTGCGACCCCATGAATCGCAGCATGCCAGGCCTCCCATTACCATCTCCCGGAGTTCACTCAAACTCACATCCATCGAGTCCGTGATGCCATCCAGCCTTCTCATCCTCGGTCGTCCCCTTCTCCTCCTGCCCCCAATCCCTCCCAGCATCAGAGTCTTTTCCAATGAGTCAGCTCTTCACATGAGGTGGCCAAAGTACTGGAGCTTCAGCTTTAGCATCATTCCTTCCAAAGATATCCCAGGGTTGATCTCCTTCCGAATGGACTGGTTGGAACTCCTTGCGGTCCAGGGGACTCTCAAGAGTCTTCACCAACCAACAAAGTGAACTCAGTGTTTTCCCAGTGTTGGATGCCAGGGGTGTGGTGTCTAATATAGTTCAAAAAGCTCGCTCAGTAGGGAGGATCTCCAAGCCTATGCAATCCTCCTCTTCTTTTGTGACCCCTCCTAGGGGTCCAGGTCCAAACATGATTGCATCTTCTTCCTTCCTACCTGACTCCACATGGGTCTTTCTTGATAGTCTTAATTGTAAAAGAGTTTTTCTGCCAGTCTCCAGTTTGTTTTCTATGAGAATTACTACACATGTAGATGTACTTTTGATGTGTTCATGTGGGAGGTGAGATCCATGTCTTCCTACTCTATCATCTTGATCTCCTCCTCCCACCTCCTTCTGCTTTGGCAAGGGCTGTTTTGCATAGTCAGCATATTGAAAAGCAGAGATTTTATTTTGCTGACAAAGGTCCGTCTAGTGAAAGCTATGGTTTTTCCAGTAGTCATGTATGGATGTGAGAGTTGTACTATAAAGAAAGCCGAGCACTGAAGAACTGATGCTTCTGAACTGTGGTATTGGAGGAGACTCTTGGGAGTCTCTTGGACTGCAAGGAGATCCAACCAGTCAATCCTAAAGGAAATCAGTCCTGAATTTTCATAGGAAGGATTGATGCTGAAGCTGAAACTCCAGTACTTTGACCACCTGATACAAAGAACTGACTCATTTGAAAAATACCCTGATGCTGGGAAAGATTGAAGGCAGGAGGAGAAGGGGATGACAGAGGGTGAGATTGTTGGATGGCATCACTGACTCAATGGACATGAGTTTGGATAAGTGCTGGGAGTTGGTGATAGGCAGGGAAGCCTGGTGTGCTGCAGTCCATGGGGTCACAAATAGTTAGACCAGACTGAGTGACTGAACTGCTGTTTTGCATTACTTCTGACTTCCTATAATATACCTTATCACTGAATTCTAATACAAACAAACAAACAAAAAAAAACAGTAATTCTAATACAAAAAAAAAAAAAACCAGTATAATGGAAGCAAATGAGATGCATGTCATAGTTTGAGGAGAAAATAATCATGAAGAGTATATTTTGACATAATTTTATGAGGTCATGTATTTTTTCAGTTCCAGCGAAGGGGAAAAGAGTCAAATAGAACAATAATATGTGAATATTAAGTTAATTTTATGTGTTCAACTTGACTGGGTCATAAGGTGTCCAGATATTTGGTTAATCATTATTTCTGAGTGTGAGATTATTTCTGAATGAGATTAACATTTCAATTGGTAGACTTAGTAAAATAGATTGCTCTTCCGAGTGTAGGTGGGCATCATCTAATTCATTGAGGGCCTGAATAGAACAAAAATGTAGAGAAAGCGAGAATTTTCTTTCTCTGCCCAATCGTTGAGCTGAGACATTGGTCTTTGCTGCCCTTGGACTGGGTCTTATACTACCAACTCTCTTGGGTCTACAGGTTGCAGACAGCAGATTGAGGGACATAGTTTTCATAACTGTGTAAATAAATCCTTATAATAAACCTCTTTATATAGACAGACATAGTATATTATTGGTTTTGTTTCTCTGGTGATCCCAGATTGATACAGTGGGTAAAATGAAACTATTTTACCTAAAGAAATATTAAAGGATTCATCAAGGATACAAATTAGGGGGAAGAATTTTCACATAAAGTCATTAAATTCGTATTTGTGTCATGTGTGCTCAGTCATATCCAACTCTTTGCAACCTCATGGACTGTAGCCCAACAGGCTCCTCTGTCCAAGGGATTTCCTAGGCAAGGATACTAGAATGGGTTGCTATTTCCTCCTCCAGGGGGTCTTCGCCACCCAGGGATCAAACCCAGATCTCTCGAATCTCCTATGTTGTCAGGTAGATTCTTTACTACTACCTGGGAAGTGAGCTAGAATATAGTACAATTATTTTTTGCTTCTCTGAGTATTTTGGTGGAAGGAAGGATGCAAGGAAAAAGGAAGAAAGGAAGGAAGGATGGAAGGGAAAGAAAAGCAGAGAAAAGGGAACAGAAATCTACAAATTCTAATTCAATTTAGAAAATGAATAGAGCTCTTGTATTCTTATGGGAAAAAAAGCTGTTTTTTTTCAAGTCTCCAAGTGACTAACATATCCAAACAAAGGGCTCATGCAAAAATGAATTGTAAAAATGAAAACTATTAAAATGTTTTGTTAATGATGAAAGAACTCTATGGTTCAGGGTGGACCATGATGGTATGAACAGCAGTGTTGCCATTAAAAGGTTCATGCTCTCACAATGGCTGTATCCAAGAAAATGGACAGAGAGGTATAAATCATAATAGTTCATGGTGATGTAGGAACTGTGAGCATTCTTAATTTTATATGATTTGGCAAATAACTGTTTTGGAATGCTTGGAAAAGGCAAATGTATATTACATGTATCATTGTCTATAAAACCAAAGAAAAAAGATAAATTCATAATATGTTAAAGAAAAATCAAGGGACATAAAAAGAAAAAAGTTTCTCTTGTGAATATTTAATTTCCAGACATATAATTAATCCAGAAAAAAAAAGATAGAATCTTCAAATGTACTTTGACCTATTGGAAAATTCTATATAATGAAAGTAATTATTAAAGGATAATTTTTCATACCAAAATTTAATTTTAACAGCCTAACAAAAAGCCACTGTTATTTGCTTAAATGGCAGAAAGCCAACCAGAGCAACATCACTATATGAACATTTTCTGGCAATGTTATTTTTCTTTTAGTTAAGCATGAAGCATAATAATATCAATATTAATTTGAATTCATCCACATGTGAAATGATTCAAAATTGATTTTAGGTAATATTTTTCTTTAGTAATATATTGTTTTATATAAAGACTATTTCATTGAAATTATAGTTTGATATCTCTGTTTAGCCCTAATGCATTTTGTAAAAATATAAAACTTTTTATAATTGCTTTATAATATTATTTTTGTCATATTTTTACAAGATCAGTGATATTCTTTCAATTGTGCATCAAAAGGAAACCTAAGGGGAAAAAAATTAGACCTATAAAACATGGACTTGCTTTAATCCTCTTACTGATTTCAACAATATTCAACACCCTGAAAGTATTTAGGATACTGGTTTATAACTTCTGTTAGGCAGTATCCTAGAAAAGAGAGAACTGGTCTGTGTAGACTTTTAATGATAAAAGACAATTACTTTCATATCAAAAATGGCTTTTCTGATCATTTATAGGGTTGTTATTCTCTGTGTCATCACTAGTAATTAGTGTATTAAAACAGCCATTTTATAGAAATCAGTTAATAAATCAATGAGACCAAAATTTGCAGGAAATCCTATGCTTCTCTCTTTCATGAACAGGCTTCACAATTGCTGCAGAGAAGAATGCAAAACAGGCCTGAAATACCAAACATGGCTGCAGAAAGGAGATGGTTAGTGCTACACTTGACAAGCATGACTGTTTTCCCATATCCAGGGAATTATTAAGTCAGTAGATTTGATGCACATGAGACTGGGTGAACTCCGGGAGTTGGTGATGGAGATTTGATGCACATGAGACTGGGTGAACTCCGGGAATTGGTGATGGACAGGGAAGCCTGGCGTGCTGCAATTCATGGGTTTGGTTGTAAAGAGTCAGACATGACTGAGCAACTGAACTGAACTGAACTGAGAAGTACTTAGTACTAGGTTTTTATTTTAATTTTTTTATTTTATTTATTTATTTATTTTTACTTTATTTTACTTTACAATACTGTATTGGTTTTTAAAAAGGCAGTCAAATATTCCAAATATTAACCTTATATGGAAACACAGGTTCTAAAAATGATATAAAGGTATTTTCTAAATTATTTCTATATTTGAGTTTCTTAAAAATAATATTTTTCACTTTTCATTGAAAATAAACCATTCTCTATCTTGCTTTTTTTGTTCTTTCTATGCCCTTTATGATTACTATCATGTTCATATTTTCACCATTTATTAGCATTTTGTGATATTACTACTAATTAGCTCAGTTGGTAAAGCATCTGCTTGCAATTCAGGAGGCCCCAGTTTGATTCCTGGGGTGGGAAGTTTCCCTGGAGAAGTAGTAGGCTACTTACCCCACCATTCTTTGGCTTCCCTGATGGCTCAGATGATAAAGAATCTACCTGCAATGTGGGTGACCTGGGTTCAATCCCTGGTTTGGGAAGATCCCCTGGAGGAGGGTGTGGCAACCCTCTCCAGTATTTTTGCCTGGAGAATCCCCATGGAGAGAGAAGCCACGCAGGCTACAGTCAATGGGGCCATAAAGATAAAACGTGACTGAGCGACAAACCACTACACTATTATTGTTATACTGCAGACAGACATTTTTGAAAATTCTTTTCTTTTTTTCTGAGAGAAACTAGATTACTGAAAGCAATGGGGAAAAGAGACATAAACATTTTCTGCTACTATTTTTGAAGTGCCTTACTAAAGCTTTTATTAGTGGTTGACACAGCTGCCAGAATTACTGGCCTTTTTCTCTGGGATCTGACACCAGAACATGTGTCCCCTGTGTTTAGAGTGAGAGAATCATTATGAGGGATAAGGGCTAGTGGTTCCTCAAGGAGGTACTATTTGCTGATGGACAAAGTTGAACAAAATTACTGAGTTATTCAAAGAATGTAAAAATTAGTGGCCAAAGAATTGAAGGCATAACTATGGTTCTCAAAGTTTTTGCAGAGTATCTCTAATGGCATAGGATAATAAACCAAGGGACACCTTGTGGACTGCATAGTGTCCAATTGCCCCATTCTTTAAAGTTCGTGGAAATTTCACATTCAACTCTATCAAGCATCTGTATCTTATCATAAAAGATGTTTTACATTACTTACCATATAAGATTTTTTATTTCTATTTTGCTTAATGCCTAAAATAAATGTCTGAAAGATTTAGGTTGCATGGAGAAATGTCATTGTATAACAGCTTCCTTGTCTGGGAAATTTCCTCTTATTAAAAAAAAAAAAATTAGAAATATATATCAGTTCAGTTCAGTTGCTCAGTCGTGTCTGACTCTTTGCGACCCCATGAATTGTAGCACGCCAGGCCTCCCTGTCAATCACCAACTCCTGGAGTTCACTCAGATTCACGTCCATCGAGTCAGTGATGCCATCCAGCCATCTCATCCTCTGTCCCCTTTTTCTCCTGCCCCCAATCCCTCCCAGCATCAGAGTCTTTTCCAATGAGTCAACTCTTCGCATGAGGTGGCCAAAGTACTGGAGTTTCAGCTTCAGCATCATTCCTTTCAAAGAAATCCCAGGGCTGATCTCCTTCAGAATGGACTGTTTGGATCTCCTTGCAGTCCAAGGGACTCTCAAGAGTCTTCTCCAACACCACAGTTCAAAAGGATCAATTCTTTGGTGCTCAGCGTTCTTCACAGTCCAACTCTCACATCCATACATGACCACTGGAAAAACCAAAGCCTTGACTAGAAGGACCTTAGTTGGCAAAGTAATGTCTCTGCTTTTCATTATGCTATCTAGGTTGGTCATAACTTTTCTTCCAAGGAGTAAGCGTCTTTTAATTTCATGGCTGCAGTCACCATCTGCGGTGATTTTAGAGCCCCCCAAAATAAAGTCTGACACTGTTTCCACTGTTTCCCCATCTATTTCCCATGAAGTGATGGGCCCGGATGCCATGATCTTCGTTTTCTGAATGTTGAGCTTTAAGCCAACTTTTTCACTCTCCTCTTTCACTTTCATCAAGAGGCTTTTTAGTTCCTCTTTACTTTCTGCCATAAGGGTGGTGTCATCTGCATATCTGAGGTTATTGATATTTCTCCCAGCAATCTTGATTCCAGCTTGTGCTTCTTCCAGCCCAGCTTTTCTCATGATGTACTCTGCATAGAAGTTAAATAAGCAGGGTGACAATATACAGCGTTGACGTACTCCTTTTCCTATTTGGAGCCAGTCTGTTGTTCCATGTCCAGTTCTAACTGTTGCTTCCTGGCCTGCATACAGATTTCTCAAGAGGCAAGTCAGGTGGTCTGGTATTCCCATCTCTTTCAGATTTTTCCACAGTTTATTGTGATCCACACAGTCAAAGGCTTTGGCATAGTCAATAAAGCAGAAATATATATAGAGAGATACAAATATAAATGTGAACCAATATTTCCCAGCATAAGGAGCTTTGTCAGAGGAATCCCTGAGAGAAGTGCTAGAATAAAATTTCCAAAGAGGCAGCTCCTTACAGTGCTGAAATTTTCAATGAATGAATTTTACTATTTTAGAGTTTATTTAATTGTGTCATATGCCAGTGAAAGGTTCACTGACTTACTCCTCAGTCTATTTTACTAGACTACACACATATAGTAAAGATAACTCATGCATTCTTTTTAACCACTAACACTACAATTTTTGTCACATGTGGAAAATTATTTGTATTTCTAATAAATAATATCAAGTGCCTTACAACAATTTTCAGTTAAGCTCATAGTTCTTAGATGTGAAGCATGCATACTCAGTCTAGAAAGATAGCTGCTAAATAATCTGAGTTGGTGAGTAACTTGTTAAGTAAACAATACATTTACGATAAGTAAACAATAAGTTCAAATAAGTTGAAACCTTTCAGCTTATCCTTTGCCAGAACATCATTATTTTTCTCATTTTAAGAGAAGCAGCAAATAAGCATTGGCTAATGCATTCTACAGCCAAGTAAGAATTTATCTGTATCTGAAGAAAACTTATAAGTCACTTCAAATTCCATTATAAATATGGCCAAAAGGGTTTAAATTAATTTTTTTGTCTCATATAAGCTTATCTTTTTCTTCCCAACTGAAAAAAAATTGAAAAATTCTTTAAGATTCATTTCATAAGTAAATCTGTTTTCACACATATAATTTTTTTGTGTATGGGAAACAAAGTAAAACAAAACTACAAAATAACCAAATAGTTAACTATTCATAAGAATTCAAGGTATTATTCTGGTTGGTTTCAGCCTGTTATTCAAAATATTTTTTAAGCATTACAAAATGAGGACACATTCCCCCCACCCCACCCCCCCGCGGGGGGTTTTTTTTTTTTTTTAACTGAAAATAGATGCATCAGTATCTTCAATGCAATACTTCATAAACTTTCCCATTGCATGAACTTATTTGTCTGACATAAGTTGAACATCTAGAAGAAGCTTCAGTTATTTTTATTTGCTAACTCACAGGTAGAATCTCATTTTACTAATTCAAATGTGTGATAAATAGAAATCAATTTTTATAATTTTTTTAATTTGGAGCCCTATTCCAGAAGAGTGTCAAAATTTATAATCCAAATTATTTCACAGTCTTTCCTTTTTTAAGTACTGTGCCAAGTTTCCACAGTCCTTACATAGTCTTAGGGCACTGGAGGGTAGTCTGGGCATTTAGTCCTAAGTGTGCTTTTTCTGTGCTGACTTCTATCGAATCCTATGTTTTCATGCTGGTTCTCATAGTCAGTCCATTTAGATTCCTACTAAATCATTGCTGGTTCTCATCTGGGTTCACAAAGTTCAGCAAAAGTCTTCTCTTTTGCAGTACCATACTCAGGCAGAGAGAACTGTTTCTCTTTTTTACTCACACAACATTGTGCTTGGAGAACTTTTTGAGCCTAAGTCCCCATCTGCCTAGAAATTCCATATAACTATTTTTGCTTTTCACAGCTCTGGTGTTACATGGATATTATTCTTCTGTTGCTGCACACTCTGGGACCTAAGGTACTGTGTGATGCTTTCTAAGGCTCTATCTGCATAACACAATTTAGTCATCTTTCCTCGGAGATTCACTAGTTTGCTAAGGTGTTATTGAGAGATAAGGTAACAGTTACACCCTAGTCTCAGCTGCATCAAACATGTCCCAGATGAATGGATTGTATAAAAATAACAAAAAGTAATACAAAATAAACTGGACTGACCATTTACCTGCTTTTACATGCTCCCCCCCCACCCCCGTTAAATAGAAAGGTAGTTTTTCTTTTCCCAATAGCCAGCTTTTCCGCTTACCTGTGCTTTGCATTCTATCTTTTTCTTTCTTAGGTGTTCAGTCACTCAGTAGTGTCCCACTTTTTGTGAACCCCATGGACTAAAGCACGCTAGGCTTTCCTGTCCTTCACTATCTGCTGGCATGCATGCATGCCAAATTGCTTTAGTCATTTCCAACTTTTTGCAACCCTGTGGACTGTAGCCAGCCAGGTTCCTCTGTCCATGGGATTCTCCAGGCAACAATACTGAAATGGGGTTCCATTTCCTCCTCCAGAGGATCTTCCTGACCCAAGAATTGAACCTACATCTCTTAGATCTCCTGCATTGGCAGGAGAGTTCTTTACCATTAGCACCACCTGGGAAGAACTCATGTCCATTTAGTCAATGATGCCATTTAACAGTCTTATCCTCTGTCGCCCCTGTCTCCTCCTGCCCTCAGTCTTTCCCAGCATCAGGGTCTTTTCCAGTGAGATGACTCTTTGCATCCGGTGGCTAAAGTATTGGAGCTTTAGCTTCAGCATCAGTCCTTCCGATGAATATTCAGTGTTGATTTCCTTTAGGATTGACTGGTTTGATCTCTTTGCTGTCCAAGGGACTCAAGATTCTTCTCCAGCACCATAGTTCAAAAGCATCAGTTCTTTGGCACTCAGCCTTCTTTACAGTCCATCTCTCACATCTGTACATGACTACTGGAAAAACGATAGCTTTGACTATAAGGACCTTTCTTTTTCTTTCTTTAGGCACTTATTTATATATTTAACTTATTCCTGTTTACTGACTCATTCTGATAACGATGATGATAATGGCTGTATCAATCAGGGCAAAACAAGGAAGAGTGAACTCATGCCAGATAGGGTACTAGAGAGAATATATTGGGTAGGCCAAAAAAATCATTTGGGTTTTCTGTAACATCTTATGAAAACCCCAAACAGAATTTTTGAGCAACCCAACAACACTGGACACTAGTTATAAAGGTGACAAAAGACATGAAAAACCTGGTAATAATAAGATATCCAGAATTTAGTAAAAGCTATTACCATCCACATGATACAATGGGACAAGATGGTGCTACCAGAGTCAGGGCCTGCTAGTCTCCAAGTTTGCTCCCACAGTGAAAGAGAGCTCTTGCCAAGACCTGGCATGGAGCCCAGTGAAAGAGAAAGATAAATATCCTGATTTTTTTCTCTCCTCTAATGTTCTGCCACTGCATCTGAAACTAATTATAAGCCAATGGACAAAGGATTCCAGGAAATGGACAAGTCAGATATCTGTGGTGTAGAGCAAACCACGAGATAACAGGGAGTGGGTCTGAGAGTAAGTGAATCAGTCACAGGTCCACCTGCCAAGGATAATAGAAAATGTAATATTTATCAACCTTTGACATTGGTACTAACATCTCCACTTTACAGAAGAGAAAGTGAAAATAATGCCGTTTTTTAAAAATGGTAATAGGACAACAAACAGGTTGCTTATGGGGCTGGAAGAACAGATGAGATGGAGAGAAAGCATTAATCCTTCTTTTAGTCACTTCTAGCTTTATTAGCTTGTTAAAAATCAACATAGATACCTTCAGTATGTTAAAAAAAGAATGTGAACATGATTATGCAACTTCCTTTAAAAAAATATGCTTAATTTCCACTTCTTCCTCAATTTACTTTTCCATTTCTCTCATCTTTTTCATTATCAGACTTCTGAAAAAACTTTTTGTAAGTTGTCTCTCATTCTAACTTTTACTCACTCTATCCCAGTCTATGTATTCTAATCCTCTCACTCCATTGAAACAATATTTGATAAAGACCCCAAATAATATTTTATCATGACATACAATGAGTCTTTTTCATTCCTTTCTACTTGGTCCTTCTCTTTTACTTGAAAAACATTTCTGTCTTTTAGCATAAAAGTCAGTACAGTTATTTTTGTTTTCTATGCAGTAAGTTGGAAAATGGAGAAAAAGAAGGCAAAACCCAAATCTTCTAATGTCCTTTATGAATATATCATATATTTCTATTTAGATCTCCCTGGCTAGAACTAAGTCACGAGGACCTATCTAGAGTCAAGGAATTCTGGGATATAAAATCTATTCAGTTCAGTTCAGTTGCTCAGTCATGTCCAGCTCTTTGCGACCCTGTCCATCACCAAACTCCAGAGCCTACTCAAACTCATGTCCATCGTGTCAGTGATGCCATCTAACCATCTCATCCTCTGTTGTCCCCTTCTCCTTCTGCCTTCAATCTTTTCCAGCATCAGAGTCTTTTCCAGTGAATCAGTTCTTCACATCTGGTGGCCAAAGTATTAGAATTTCAGCTGGTGGCAAAATGCTCATGGAAAGAATAGAGTTCTGTTATTTAAAAAAAAAAAAAAAAGGATGACTTTTTTGAGGTTCCTCTCACTTTCTACCAATAGATTATGTTTTATATCTTCAGTTGTCTTATAAAATAGTAAGTGGATCATAACTACTTAACAGAATGGAGTTGAGTATGTAGAGAAAGGATGTGATAGTATATCTCAGATTGCTAACTTACAAATAAATTTGCTATTCCTTGACCTCCCATACACACAGACACACACAAAGAATACTAGAAATAAATGCACAAAGGAAACATCAAAGGAAACTCACTTGAGAGTTGTGCTCATTTGAGAATTTTGACTTTAATGTGAAATATTGTATGATTTTCTTTCCCCTATAAATATTCAGTTGCTCAACTATAAGCAACAAAATGGTATAGGTTAGAGTTCAACAAGAGCTCTTCTGGGGGTAAAAAAAGAGAGGGATAAAGGGACAAAAAAGTTGGGAGTTTTAAATGTGGGGAGAATAACCATCTAAGATAGAGGTGAGAGTTCAAGGATTGAAGAGATTGGGTGTGGCTAATTCATCTATGTCCATGTTGAAGTTGCTGAGAATGATAATGAGGCAGGAAAAAATTCTTTGCCTTGAGAGATGTCTTCAACAAATAATAAGGAAGGAATATTGCAGTAGATGGTAACAAGACACAAGAGAGGGTGGCACAGGAAGTTGACACAGCTCTGGTGCTGTTTAGTCACTCAGTCATGTTAACTCTTTGCACACCCATGGATTGTAGCCTGCCAGACACTACTGTCCATAGGATTTCCCAGACAAGAACACTGAAGTGGGTTGACATTTCCTTCTCCAGGGGATTTTCCTGACCCAAGGATTGAACCCTTGTCTTCTACATTGGTGGGAGAATCCTTTACCATTAAGTCACCTGGGAACCTCAACATCAACTTTAAATAGCATCAATTCCCTCAGAAGAAGGTAGTGAGATTAATTACATGAATGAAGATTTAAGGAGGAAGGAAAACACCTATCTCTTGATCCTGAGGTTTGTGGAATGAAAAAAAAAAAAAAAGACTTTCTGTTAACAGAAATTCAGTGGAAGAATTTCCATAAGAGGTAGCCAGGTTTCAATAACATTTAATGTTCTCCAGTCATAACAGTATTCCAAGAAGTCATGACATAGGTGAGTTTGATGATCACAAATTAGAAGGTTGAAATGCATGAAGGAGTGAGGAAGATAATTTGGTAGATAAGGGTGTGTAGACAACAGTACTGGAGCCGTGGATACAGGGTACTAGAGCAACTTGGAGGAGATACCCCACATCCGAGGGCAAAGGAAAAGCCCCAGCAAGACAGTAGGAGGGGCAAGATTGCATTTAGAACAAACTCATACCTGCCAGAGACGTTCAGAGAGCTAAAAACAAACCTTGTGTGCAACTTGTGTGATCCAAAGACCCCACAGAGACTGAGACAGAACTGTGTTTGAGTGTCTCCTGTGGAGGTACGGATCAGCAGTGCACTGCAACAGGGGCAGGGGCTCTGGGTGCAGTGGACTTGGGTATGGCATAAGCCATCTTGAAGGAGGTCACCATTAACCCCACCATAGAGCTGCTAGAACTTACTCAGGACTAGGAAATAAACACTTGGAGGGCACAAACAGAACCTTGTGTGCACCAGGACCCAAGAGAAAGGAGCAGTGACCCCACAAGAGACTGACCCAGACTTGCCTGTGAGTGTCCAGGAGTCTCTGGTGGAGGTATGGGATGGTGGTGGCTGGCTATAGGGTTGGGGGACACTGAATGTAGCTGTGCCCGCATGGGACCTTTTGAAAGACATCACCGTTACCTTTATTATCTCCATCATAGTTTCAGTTCAGTCTCTCAGTCATGTCTGACTCTTTGCAACCCCATGAATCGCAGCACGCCAGGCCTCCCTGTCTATTACCAACTCCCGGAGTTCACTCAAATTCATGTCCATTGAGTCAGTGATGCCATCCAGCCATCTCATCCTCCATTGTCCCCTTCTCCTCCTGCCCCCAATCCCTCCCAGCATCAGAGTCTTTTCCAATGAGTCAACTCTTCACATGAGGTGGCCAAAGTACTGGAGTTTCAGCTTCAGCATCAGTTCTTCCAAAGAACACCCAGGACTGATCTCCTTTAGAATGGACTGGTTGGATCTCCGTGCAGTCCAAGGGACTCTCAAGTGCCTTCTCCAACACCACAGTACAAAAGCATCAATTCTTCGCTGCTCAGCTTTCTTCACAGCCCAACTCTAATATCCACACATGACCACTGGGAAAACCATAGCCTTGAATAGTTGACTCATTGGAAAAGACTCTGATGCTGGGAGGGATTGGGGGCAGGAGGAGAAGGGGACGACAGAGGATGAGATGGCTGGATGTCACCACTGACTCGATGGATGTGAGTCTGAGTGAACTCCAGGAGTTGGTGATGGACAGGGAGGCCTGGCGTGCTGCAATTCATGGGATCGCAAAGAGCTGGACACGAATGAGCAACTGAACTGAACTGAATTGACTAGATGGACCTTTGTTAGCAAAGTAATGTCTCTGCTTTTGAATATGCTACCTGGATTGATCATAACTTTTCTTCCAAGGAGTAAGCGTCTTTTAATTTCATGGCTTCAGTCACCATCTGCAGTGATTTTGGAGCCCCAAAAAATAAAGTCTCACACTGTTTGCACTGTTTCCCCATCTATTTCCCATGAAGTGATGGGCCCGGATGCCATGATCTTCGTTTTCTGAATGTTGAGCTTTAAGCCAACTTTTTCATTCTCCACTTTCACTTTCATCAAGAGGCTTTTTAGTTCCTCTTCATTTTGTGCCATAAGGGTGGTGTCATCTGCATATCTGAGGTTGTTGATATTTCTCCCGGTAATGTTGATTCCAGCTTTTGCTTCTCCCAGCCCAGCGTTTCTCATGATGTACTCTGCATAGAAGTTAAATAAGCAGGGTGACAATATACAGCCTTGATGTATTCCTTTTCCTATTTGGAACCAGTCTGTTGTTCCATGTCCAGTTCTAACTGTTGCTTCCTGACCTGCATAGAGGTTTCTCAACAGGACAGTAGGTAGTCTGGTATTCCCATCTCTTTCAGAATTTTCCACTGTTTATTGTGATGCACACAGTCAAAGGCTTTGGCATAGTCAATAAAGCAGAAATAGACGTTTTTCTGGAACTATCTTGCTATTTCCATGATCCAGTGGATGTTGGAAATTTGATCTCTGGTTCCTCCACCTTTTCTAAAACCAGCTTGAACATCTGCAAGTTCATGGTTCACATATTGCTGAAGCCTGGCTTGGAGAATTTTGAGCATTACTTTGCTAGCATATGAAAGGAGTGCAATTCTGTGGTAGTTTGAACATTCTTTGGCATTGCCTTTCTTTGGGATTGGAATGAAAACTGACATTTTCCAGTCCTGTGGTCACTGCTAAATTTTCTAATTTGGGGGCATATTGAGTGCAGCACTTTCACAGCATCATCTTCCAGGATTTGAAATAGCTCTACTGGAATTCCATTACCTCCACTAGCTTTGTTCGTAGTGATACTTTCTAAGGCCCACTTGACTTCACATTCCAGGATGTCTGGCTCTAGGTGAGTGTTCATACCATCGTGATTATCTGGGTCATGAAGATATTTTTTGTACAATTTTTCTGTGTATTCTTGCCACCTCCTCTTGATATCTTCTGCTTCTGTTAGGTCCACATCATCTGTCCTTTTTGGAGCCCATCTTTGCATGAAATATTCCCCTGGTATCTCTAATTTTCTTGAAGAGATCTCTAGTCTTTCCCATTCTATTGCTTTCCATTGATAGATGAGGAAGGCTTTCTTATCTCTTCTTGCTACTCTATGGAACTCTGCATTTATATGCTTATATCTTTCCTTGTCTCCTTTGCTTTTTGCGTCTCTTCTTTTCACAGCTATTTGTAAGGCCTCCTCAGACAGCCATTTTGCTTTTTTGCATTTCTTTTCCATGGGGATGGTCTTGATCCCTGTCTTCTGTACAATGTCACGAACCTCAGTCCATAGTTCATCAGATCTAGTCCCTTAAATCTGGGGTTCTCAAGGCAAGAATTGGGGTTCTCAAGGCAAGAATACTGAAGTGGTTTGCCATTCCCTTCTCCAGTGGACCACATTGGTAAATAACAGGGAGGGAATATAGGTCCATCTATCAATAGAAAATTGGATTAAAATTCTACTGAGCATGGCCCCACCCATCAACAAAAGATCCAGTTTCCCCCTCAGTCAGTCTCTCCAATCAGGAAGACTCCATAATCCTCCTATCCTTCTCTATCAGAAGAAAGACAGATAGAAAACCACAAGCACAGAAAATTAACCAATCTGATCACATGAACCATAGCCTTGTCTAACTTAATGAAAGTATGAGCCATGCCGTGTAGGGCCACCCAATATGGATGGGTCATGGTGGAGTGTTCTTTCAAAATGTGGTCCACTGGAGAAGGAAATGGCAAACCACTTCAGTATTCTTGCCTTGAGAATGCCATGAACAGTATGAAAAAGCGAAAAGATAGAATATTGAAAGATGAACTCCCCAGGTCAATAGGTGCCCAATATGCTACTGGAGATGGGTAGAGAAATAACTCCAGAAAGAATGAAGAGACAGATCCAAAGCAAAAATAACACCCAGTTGTGGATGTGACTAATGATGGAAGTAAAGTCTGATGCTATAAAGAGCAATATTGTATATGAACCTGGAATGTTAGGGCCATGAATCAAGGCAAATTGGAAGTGGTCAAGCCAGAGACTGCAAGAGTGAACGTCGACATTTTAGGAATCTGTCAAACTAAAAGGGACTAGAATGGATGAATTTAACTCGAAAGACCATTATATCTACTTCTGTGGGCAAGAATACCTTAAAAGAAATGGAGTACCATCATAGTCAACAAAAGAGCCTGAAATACAGTACTTGGATGCAGTCTCAAAAACGACAGAATGATCTCTGGTTTTCAAGGCAAACATTCAATATCACTGTAATCCGAATCTATGCTCCGACCAGTAATGCTGAAGAAGCTGAAGATGAATGGATCTATGAAGACCTACAAGACCTTCTAGAACTAATACCCCCAAAAGATGTCCTTTTTATGATAGGGGACTGGAATGCAAAAGTAGGAATTCAAGAAATACCTGGAAGTGACAGGAAAATTTGGCCTTGAAGTACAGAATGAAGCAGGGCAAAGCCTAATCGAGTTTTGTCAAGAAAACACACTGGTCATAGCAAAAACCCTTTTCCAACAACACAAGAGAAAACTCTACAAATGGACATCACCAGATGGCCAACACAGAAATCAGATTGATTATATTCTTTGCAGCCAAGATGGAGAAGTTTTATACAGTCAGCAAAATCAAGACCAGAAGCTGACTGTGGCTCAGATCATGAACTGCGTAATGTCAAATTCAGACTTAAACCGAAGAAAGTAGGGCAAACCCCTCGATCATTCAAGTATTAACTAAATCAAATGCCATATGATTATACAGTGAAAGTGACAAATAGATTCAAGGGATTAGACCTGATAGACAGAGTGCCTGAAGCATTATGGATGGAGGTTCTTGACACTGTATAGGAAGCAATGATCAAGATCATCCCCAAGAAAAACAAATGCAAAAAGGCAAAATGATTTTCTGAGGAAGTCTTACAACTAGCTGTGAAAAGAGAAGTGAAAGTCAAAGGAGAAAAGGAAAGATATATCCATTTAAATGCAGAGTTCCAAAGAATAGCAAGGAGAGAAAAGAAAGCCTTCCTCAGTGATCAATGCAAAGAAATAGAGGAAAACAATAGAATGGGAAAGACTAGAGATCTCTTCAAGAAAATTAGAGATACAAAGGGAACATTTCATGCAAAGATGGGCTCAATAAAGGACAGAAATGGTATGGACCTAACAGAAGCAGAAAATATTAAGAAGAAGTGGCAAGAATACATAGAAGAACTGTGCAAAATGATATGATATTAAAAGACTCTTGCTCCTTGGAAGAAACTTTATGACCAACCTAGACAGCATATTAAAAAGCAGAGACATTACTTTGCCAACAAAGGTCCATCTAGTCAAGACTATTGTTTTTCCAGTAGTCAGGTATGGTTCTGAGAGTTGGACCATAAAGAAAGCTGAGCGCTGAAGCACTGATGCTTTTGAACTTGGTGTTGGAGAAGACTCCTGAGAGTCCCTTGGACTACATGAAGATACGAGTCCATCCTAAAGGAAATCAGTCCTGAATATTCTTGGGAAGGACTTATGTTGCAACTGAAACTCCAATACTTTGGCCACCTGATGGGAAGAACTGACTCATTTGAAAAGACCCTGATGCTGGTAAAGATTGAAGGTAGGAGGAGAAGGGGTCAACAGAGGATGAGATGGTTGGATGGTATCTCTGATTCAGTGAACATGGGTTTGAGTAAACTCCGGGAGTTGGAAATGGATGGGGAGGCCTTGCATGCTGCAGTCCATAGCGTCGCTAAAAGTTGGACATGACTGAGCAACTGAACTGAACTGAGATAACAATTTCATAAGTAGTGATTATGGGAATAAATGGCCTGTGAGGTATCAAAGCCTCAGATCTCATAATCTGAAATAAAGATGAACCAAACAACATTTTCCTGGTCTTTGGACTTTTCGAGCTTTTCCAATGATTTACTAAGAGGCAGCTCATTGAAATTTCTACTTTTTAAATGGATAGGGATAGATCTTTGTTATAGTTACTTGTGTAACTTTACTAGAATTCTTTATAGATTTCTCCCTGCTAGATTATGCATACTCTATGAAGTCCAAAAAGCACGCAATATTGTTAACAATTATATTCCTAGGACCTAGCATAGTGCCTGGCTTGTTTCCCTGGGGCTCCTAGTGCAAGATCTTGCAGGGCCCACAATGATAGTATAAATATTAGAGAGTGAAATGAGTTTTGTCTTGTTTTGTTACAGAGCCTCTTTGTGTATTTAATTGTGGAAATTGCATGATTTCCACAAGAACATATATCTCTCTCCTTTTCTTAAAATGTGATATTTTACTGGTATAGCTTTGCTTTTCAATTCTTTACAGGCATGGGAATACAGAAACGATTTTCTAATGATAATAGGGTGATAAGTTTCTGAGAGCAGATAATTGAAAGAGACAGTCTTTGAGTGGAGAGTAGTCAGAACTGTGGAGAAAATGACATACCCTCTCTAACGGAAGCAGCCTCTTCTCTCTTCTAGCAGATTGTCTGGCCTATTCAGATGCAGTCCTGAGTTGTTTAGGAAGAAAGAAATCTAGATTTGTATATGAAATCCCTTGATTTTTTAAAATGCTGGTTCAATTTTTAAAGCAGTGCAGAAAAAATTATATATATATAATGTCAGATGAACATATTTGAGCTCTCAACCTCAGTCTACATTTGCACATATTCCCCAAGTATTTGTTGAAATAAATGAAGAAAATAATTTTCTTTGACTTACTTTAAATATTTTGTTATTATTAAAGGAAGATGCCTTTTAATCAAGCAAATTAATATTACATACTTTTTGAACTTTCTTATTCAAAGGTTTTTTTTTTTTTTTTC
Organism: Oryx dammah; assembly: GCF_014754425.2. NCBI lineage: Eukaryota > Metazoa > Chordata > Mammalia > Artiodactyla > Bovidae > Oryx > Oryx dammah. The sequence goes on from NW_024070187.1 coordinate 77,422,128, forward strand.
TTCCAGGTTCTGAAAGGTAACATTCAGGAGAGGATGGCAACCCACTCCAGTATTCTTTCCTGGAAAATCCCATGAACAGAGAAGCCTGGCAGGCTACAGTTCATAGGATTGCACAGAGCTGGATACGACTGAAGAGATTTAGCATGCACGAATGTAAAAGTAACATTCTTCTATATTCAGAAGCTTTGTTTTACCCAGAATAAAGCCACTGTGAGATTGCATAATCACATATTTATTGTGAAATTATTTTATATATCAGTCAGTTCAGTCATTGAGTTTTGTCTGACTCTTGGCGACCCCAAAGACTGCAACACCCTAGGCTTCACTTTCCATCACAACTTCCAGAACTTGCTCAAACACACGTCCATCGAGTCAGTGATGCCATCCCACCATCTCATCCTCTGTCCTCTCTTATCCTCTCATCTTCAATCTTTCCCATCATCAAGGTCTTTTCAAATGAGTCAGTTTTTTGCATCAGGTGGCCAAGGTATTGGTGTTTCAGGTGCAGCATCAGTCCTTCCAAAGGATATTCACGACTGATTTCCTTTAGGATCGACTGGTTGGATCTCCTTGCAGTCCAAGGGACTCTCAAGAGTCTTCTCCAACACCACAGTTTAAAAGCATCAGTTCTTCGGTGCTCAGCTTTCTTTACAGCCCAACTCTCACAACCATACATGACTACTGGAGAAACCATAGCTTTGACTAGATGAACCTTTGTTGGCAAAGTAATGTCTCTGCTTTTTACTATGCTGTCTAGTTTGGTTACAACTTTTCTTCCAAGGAGCAAGTTACTTTTAATTTCAAGGCTGCAGTTACCATATGCAGTGTTTTGGAGCCCTCCAAAATAAAATCTCTCACCATTTCCATTGTTTCCCCATCTATTTCCCATGAAGTGATGGGACTGGATGTCATGATCTTAGTTTTCTGAATGTTGACTTCTAAGCCAACTTTTTCACTCTCTTCTTTCACTTTCATCAGGAAGCTCTTTAGTTCTTTGCTTTTTGCCATAAGGATGGTGTAATCTGCATATCTGAGGTTTTTGATATTTCTCCCAGCAATCTTGATTCCAAGCTATTCTTCATCCAGCCCAGCCTCTCACATGATGTACTCTGCATATATGTTAAATATTCAGAGTAACAGTATACAGCCTTGACGTACCACTTTCCCAATTTGGAACCAGTCTGTTGTTCCATGTCCGGTTGCTTATTGACCTGCATACAGAGTTCTCAGGAGGCAGGTAGGGTGGTCTGGTGTTCTCATCTCTTTAAAAATTTTCCACTGTTTCTTGTGATCCACACAGTCAAAAGGTTTGGCATATTTAATAAAGCAGAAGTAGATGTTTTTTTCTGGAGCTCTCTTGCTTTTTCGATGATCCAACGGATATTGGCAATTTGAACTTTGATTCCTCTACCTTTTCTAAATCCAGTTTGAACATCTGAATGTTCATGGTTCACCTACTGTTGAAGCCTGGTTTGGAGAATTTTGAGCCTTACTTTACTAGCATGTAAGACGAGTGCAATAATGTGGTAGTTTGAGCATTCTTTGGCATTGCCTTTCTTTACGATTGGAATGAAAATTGGCCTTTTCGAGTCCTGTGGCCACTGCTGAATTTTCCAAATTTGCTGGCTTATTGAATGCAGCACAATCATGGTATCATCTTTTAGGATTTTAAATAGCTCAACTGGAATTCTGTTGCCACCACTAGCTTTGTTTGCAGTGATGCGTCCTACATCCCACTTACTTCACATTCCAGGATGTCTGGCTCTAAATGAGTGATTACACCATCGTGGTTTTCTTGTTCATGAAGATCTTTTGTGAATAGTTCTTCTGTGTATTCTTGCCACCTCTTCTTAATATCTTCTGCTTCTGTTAGGTCCATACCATTTCTGTCCTTTATTGAGCCCATCTTTGCATGAAATATTCCCTTGGTATCTCTAATTTTATTGAAGAGATATCTAGTCTTTCCCATTCTGTTGTTCTCTATTTCTTTGCAGTGATCATTAAGGAAAGCTTTCTTATCTCTCCCTGCTATTCTTTGGAACTCTGCATTCAAATGGGTATATCTTTCCTTTTCTCCTTTGCCTTTCACTTCTCTTCTTTTCTCAGCTATTTCTAAGACCTCGTCAGACAACCATTTTGCCTTATTGCATTTCTTTTTCTTGGGATGGTCTTGATCCCTGACTCCTGTACAATGTCACAAGCCATAGTTTAACCATAGTTCTTCAGGCACTCTGTCTATCAGATCTATTCCCTTGAACCTGTTTGTCACTTTCACTGTATAATCATAAGGGATTTGATTTAGGTCATACCTGAATGGTCTAGTGTTTTTCCCTACTTTCGTCAATTATAGTCTGAATTTGTCAATAAAGAGTTCATGATCTGTACCACAGTGAGCTCTTGGTCTTGTGTTTGCTGACTGTACAGAGCTTCTCCATTTTTTGCTGCAAAGAATATAATCATAATATTATAATCAAATATAGTCTAATTTCAGTATTGACCATCTGGTGATGCCCATGTGTAGAGTCTTGTGATGTTGGAAGAAGTTATTTGCTATGAACAGTGTGTTCTCTTGGCAAAACTCCATTAGTCTTTTCCCTGCTTCATTTTGTCCTCCAAGACCATATTTGCCTGTGCATTCCAGTCCCCTGTAATAAAAAAGGACATCTTTTGGAGGTGTTTCTTCTAGAAGGTTTTTTAGGTCTTCATGAGTTCAGTTCAGTTGCTCAGTTGTGTCTGACTCTTTGCGACCCCATGAATCACGGCACGCCAGGCCTCCCTGTCCATCACCAATCCCCAGAGCTCACTCAAACTCATGTCCATCAAGTCAATGATGCCATCCAGCCATCTCATCCTTTGTCATCCCCTTCTCTTCCTACCCCCAAACCCTCCCAGCATCAGGGTCTTTTCCAATGAGTCAACTCTTTGCATGAACTGGCCAAAGTATTGGATTTTCAGCTTCAGCATCAGTCCTCCCAATGAAAACCCAGGACTGATCTCCTTTAGGATGGACTGGTTGGATCTCCTTGCAGTCCAAGGGTCTTCATGCTGCTGCTGCTAAGTCGCTTCAGTCGTGTCTGACTCTGTGCGACCCCATAGACAGTAGCCCACCAGGCTCCCCCATCCCTGGGATTCTCCAGGCAAGAACACTGGAGTGGGTTGCCATTTCCTTCTCCAATGCATGAAAGTGAAAAGTGAAAGTGAAGTCATTCAGTCGTGTCCGACTCTTAGCGACCCCATGGACTGCAGCCCACCAGGCTCCTCCGTCCATGGGATTTTCCAGGCAAGAAGACTGGAGTGGGGTGCCATTGCCTTCAAATTCAGCATTACTGGTTGGGGCCTAGACATGGATTACTGTGATATGGAATTTTTTGCCTTGGAAACAAACAGAGATCATTCTGTCATTTTGAGATTGCATCCAAATACTGTATTTTGGACTTTTCTGTTGAGTATGAGGGCTACTCTATTTCTTCTAAAAGAATTCTTGCCCACAATAATAGATACTGGAATTCACCCATTCCAGTCCATTTTAATTGAATGATTCCTAAAATGTCGACGTTCACTCTTGCCATCTCCTGTTTGATCACTTCCAGTTTGGCTTGATTCATGGACCTTACATTCCAGGTTCCTATGCAATATTGCTCTTTACAGCATCGGATTTTACTTTCATCACCAGTCACATCCACAACTGGATGTCGTTTTTGCTTTGGACCCGTCTCTTCATTCTTTCTGGAGTTATTTCTCTACCCATCTCCAGTAGCATATTGGGAACCTACCGACCTGGGGAGTTCATCTTTCAGTGTCCTATCTTTTTGCCTTTTCGTACTGTTCATGGCATTCTCAAGGCAAGAAAACTGAAGTGCTTTGCCATTGCCTTCTCCAGTGGACCATGTTGTGTCTGAACTCTCCACTATGATCCATCCACCTTGGGTGGCCCTACATGGTATGGCTCATAGTTTCATTGAGCTAGACCAGACTGTGGTCCATGTGATCAGTTTGATTAGTTTCTGTGATTATGGCTTTCATTTTGTCTGTCCTTTGATGGAGACGGACAAGAGGCTTATGGAAGCTTCCTGATGGGAGACCCAGCTTTCCTGAGGGAGAAACTGGGTCTTGTTCTGATGGCCAGGGCCAAGTTCAGTAAATCTTTAATCCAATTTTATGTTGATGGGTGAGGCTGTATTCCCTCCCTGTTGTTTGACCTGAAGCCAAACTATGGCAGAGGTAATGAAGATAATGGTGACTTCCTTCAAAAGGTCCCATGCAGACACTGCTGGACTCAGTGCCTCCGAACCTGCAGTAGGCCACTGCTGACCCTTGCCTCCACCAGAAACTCCTGGACACTCATGGGCAAGTCTGGGTCAGTTTCTTGTGGGGTCACTGCTCCTTTCTCCTGGGTTCTGGTGCACAAAAGGTTTTGTTTGCACCTCCTATTGTCTGTTTCCCTAGTCCTGTTTAAATTCTGGCAGCTCTATGGTAGGGTTAAGGGTGACCTGCTTCAAGAAGGCATATCCCCTACCCAGGTCTGCTGCACCCAGAGCCCCTGCCCTTGTAGCAGGCCACAGCTGACTCATACCTCCACAGGAGAGAGTCAAGCACTTAAAGGCACATCTGACTCAGTATCTGTGGGTTTTCCTACTGTGCACAAAGTTTTGTTTGAATCCTCTGAGCATCTCTGAAAGGTCTGGAGTTTGATTCCAAACACGATTTCGCCCCTCCTACTGTATTTTTGGGGCCTCTCCTTTGCCCTTGGATGTGGGGTATCTTTATTTGGTGGGATCTAATCCTATGGTCATGTATGGATGTGAGAGTTGGACTGTGAAGAAGGCTGAGTGCTGAAGAATTGATGCTTTTGAACTGTGGTGTTGGAGAAAACTCTTGAGAGTTCCTTGGACTGCAAGGAGATCCAACTAGTCCATTCTGAAGGAGATCAACTCTGGGATTTCTTTAGAAGGAATGATGCTAAAGCTGAAGTTCCAGTACTTTGGCCACCTCATGCAAAGAGTTGACTCATTGGAAAAGACTCTGATGCTGGGAGGGATTGGGGGCAGGAGGAGAAGGGGACGACTGAGGATGAGATGGCTGGATGGCATCACGGACTTGATGGATGTGAGTCTGAGTGAACTCTGGGAGTTGGTGATGGACAGGGAGGCCTGGCGTGCTGCGATTCATGGAGTCGCAAAGAGTAGGACACAACTGAGTGACTGAACTGAACTGAACTGAACTGAACATTCTCCTGTCAATGGTTGTTCAGTAGCAAATTATAACTTTGGAGTTCTCTCAGAAGAAGATGGGTGCACACCCTTCCTTCTACTCCACCATCTTGAATATAAGCAAGATATTTTATGATTTTATACATACTTTATGATTTGTTCTGATCTCTTTCTAAAAATGAGAATAATATGTTCATCTAACAAAATTGTTTTTGAAGACCTTATAGAGTTAATAAATTATTTTACATATCAGATTTAATTATTACCAGTAAAAAGCAATTTCACAGTCAGATTGCTCTTCTCTCAGGGCTGTAATCAATGAATGATGAATACTATTAGTAGGTTTTCATATTTCTCATAGCTATGATGGTCTATAAATAATTCCCATCGTGGTTTTCAAAACTAATTCAAAGTAGCAGATTTGAGATTTCTCCCAAAACAAACTAACAGCATAAATCAATAAAAATATGGCCATCTATTTTACATAAAAATCTATACACAGATGTTTTAAAAAACATTTTTTTCTGGTGTAGAAACATATTTTTGAGTAAATAAACTTATTATGAAACTCATTTTCATAGCCATAGATTAGCATGAAAGTAATCATTTATTACTATGAGGGGTCCTCTATCATAAAAGGAGTAACAGACTGAATATGCAAATAGAAATGACCAGACCAAATATTAAAATTAAACTCTAATCCACAAACTCTGCAGTAATCATTCCCAGAAAACAAATCACAACTTTTTTTTTTTTTTTTTTTACCAATTTTCCCCAAATGGTTCCCTTATTTTACTCTCACTCACAATTTAAGGCCAATCAAAATGAGAGGAGTTTGTTCTCCTAACCAATCAAGCAAGATGCCCCATTTCTATTAGCCTGCTTCCAGAATAAGCAGACCAACAATCTCCAATTAGAGGCTGCCCTTTTTTTCACTATAAAGCTTTACTCCCACCTGTCTTGAGTCTCTGCCAAATGCAAGTGATGACAGATGATTCTCTTGCTTTAGAGCAACATCTGATATCCTTGACTTGTTCCCATTTGGGTGGTCTATATTTCCACAGGAGTTATATAATTTTTTTTTTCAAATGTATACAAGTAAGCAAAAGGATGATCAATATTGAACTCTGTGCTAGAATATCTATGAGATAAAATAGGGTGATATTTTATAAATTGTAACATGTTAGTGCTCTAACCCTAACCCATGAACAGTATGAAAAGGCAAAAAGATAGGACACTGAAATATGAAATCCCCAGGTCAGTAGGTGTTCAATTAGCTACTGGAGACCAGTGGAGAAATAACTCCAGAAAGAACGAAGAGATGGAGCCAAAGCAAAACAACACCCAGATGTGGATGTGACTGGTGAGAAAAGCAAGGTCCAATGCTTTAAAGAGCAATATTGCAAAGGAACCTGGAATGTTAGGTACATGAATCGAGGCAAATTGGAAGTGGTCAAGCAGCAGATGGCAAGAGTGAACGCTGACATTTTAGGAATCAGTCAAACTAAAAGGGACTGGAATGGGTGACTTTAACTCAGATGATCATTATATCTACTACTGTGGGCAAGAATACCTTAGAAGAAATGGAGTGGCCATTATAGTCAACAAAACAGCCCAAAATGCAGTACTTGGATGCAATCTCAAAAACGACAGAATGATCTTTGTTCGTTTCCAAGGCAAACTATTCAATATCACTGTAATCCAAGTATATGCCTCGACCATTAACACTGAAGAAGCTGAAGTTGAATAGTTCTATGAAGACCTACAAGACGTTCTAGAACTAATACCCCCCAAAGATGTCCTTTTTATGATAGGGGACTGGAATGCAAAAGTAGGAAGTTAAGAAACACCTGGAGTGACAGGCAAATTTGGCCTTGGAGTACAGAATGAAGCCAGGCAAAGCCTAATCGAGTTTTGTCAAGAGAATGCGCTGGTCATAGCAAAAACCCTCTTCCAACAACACAAGAGAAAACTCTACAAATGGACATCACCAGATGGCCAACACAGAAATCAGATTGATTATATTCTTTGCAGCCAAGATGGAGAAGCTTTATACAGTCAGCAAAATCAAGACCAGAAGCTGACTGTGGCTCAGATCATGAACTGCGTAATGTCAAATTCAGACTTAAACTGAAGAAAGTAGGGCAAACCCCTCGACCATTCAGGTATGAACTAAATCAAATCCCATACGATTATACAGTGAAAGTCACAAATAGATTCAAGGGATTAGATCTGATAGAGTGTTTGAAGAATTATGGATGGAGGTTTGTGACATTGTACAGGAGACAGGGATCAAGATCATCCCCAAGAAAAAGAATTGTAAAAAGGCAAAATGATTTTCTGAGGAAGGCTTACAATTAGCTATGAAAACAAGAGAAGCAGAAAGCAAAAGAGAAAAGGAAAGCTATACCCATTTGAATGCAGAATTCCAAAGAATAACAAGGAGAGATAAGAAAGCCTTCCTCAGTGATCAATGCAAACAATTAGAGGAAAACAATAGAATGGGAAAGACTAGAGATCTCTTCAAGAAAATTAGAGATACTAAGGGAACATTTCATGAAAAGATGGGCTCAATACAGGACAGAGATGGTATGGACCTAACAGAAGCAGAAGATATTAAGAAGAGATGGCAAGAATACACAGAAGAACTGTGCAAAAAAAAGATCTTCATGACCCAGATAATCACGATGATGTGATCACTCATCTAGAGCCAGACATCCTGGAGTTTGAAGTCAAGTGGACCTTATAAGCATCACTATGAACAAAGCTAGTGGAGCGGATGGAATTCCAGTAGAGCTATTTCAAATCCTAAAAGATGATGATGTTAAAGTGCTGCACTTAATAGGCAAGCAAATTTGGAAAATTCAGCAGTAGCTACAGGACTCTAAAGGGTCAGTTTTCATTCCAATCCCAAAGAAAGGCAATGCCAAAGAATGCTCAACCTACACACAATTGCACTCATGTCATATGCTAGCAAAGTAATGCTCAAAATTCTCCAAGCCAGGCTTCAGAGTACATGAATCATGAACTTCCAAGTGTTTAATCTGGTTTTAGAAAAGGCAGAGGAACCAGAGATCAAATTGCCAACAGCCGCTGGATCATTGAAAAAAAACAAGAGAATTCCAGAAAAAAAAAATCTATTTCTGCTTTATTGAGTATGCCAAAGCATTTGACTATGTGGATCACAATAAACTGTGAAAAATTCTTAAAGATATGGGAACACCAGACCATCTAACCTGCCCCTTGAGAAACCTGTATAGATACCAGAAAGCTACAAGTAGAATTGGACATGGAACAACAGACTGATTCCAAATAGGAAAAGAGTACATCAGGGCTGAATATTTTCACCCTGCTTATTTAACTTATATGCAGAGGACCTCATGAGAAACACTGGGCTTGAAAAGGGCTAGCTGGAATAAAGATTGCCAGGAAAAATATCAATAATATCAGATACGCAGATGACACCACCCTTATGGCAGAAAGTGAAGAACTAAAGAGCCTCTTGATGAAAGTGAAAGAGGAGAGTGAAAAAGTTGGCTTAAAGCTCAACATTCAGAAAACAAAGATCATAGCATCTGGTCCTATCATTTCATTGCAAATCGATGGAGAAACACTGGAAACAGTGGCAGACTTAATTTTGGGGGGATTCAAAATCACTGCAGATGGTGACTGCAGCCATGAAATTAAAAGAGTCTTACTCCTTGGAAGAAAAGTTATGACCAACCTAGACAGCATATTAAAGAGCAGAGTCATGATTTCACCAACAATGGTCCACCTAGTCAGTTCAGTTCAGTTCAGTTCAATTCAGTTGCTCAGTCATGTCTGACTCTTTGCGACCCCATGAGTCACAGCACGCCAGGCCTCCCTGTCCATCACCAACTCCTTGAGTTCACTCAGACTCGCGTCCATCGAGTCAGTGATGCCATCCAACCATCTCATCCTCTGTCGTCCTCTTCTCCTGCCCCCAACCCCTCTAAGCATCAGAGTCTTTTCCAATAAGTCAACTATTTGCATGAGGTGGCCAAAGTACTGGAATTTCAGCTTTAGCATCATTCCCTCCAAAGAATTCCCAGGGCTGATCTCCTTTAGAATGGACTGGTTGGATCTCCTTGCAGTCCAAGGGACTCTCAAGAGTCTTCTCCAACACCACAGTTCAAAAGCATCAATTCTTTGGTGCTCAGCCTTCTTCACAGTCCAACTCTCACATCCATACATGACCACTGGAAAAAAACATAGCCTCAAGGCTATGAAGAAGGCTGAGCACCAACGAATTGATGCTTCTGAACTGTGGTGTTGGAGAAGACTCTTGAGAGTCTCTTGGACTGCAAGGAGATCTAACCGGTCCATCCTAAAGGAAATCAGTCCTGGTTATTCACTGGAAGGGCTGATGTTGAAGCCAAAATTCCAATACTTTGGCCACTTGATGTGAAGAGCTGACTCATTTGAAAGGACCCCGATGCTGGGAAAGATTGAGGGCAGGAGGAGAAGGAGATGACAGAAGATACATGGTTGGATGGCATAACTGACTCAATGGACATGAGTTTTGGTAAATTCCAGGATTTGGTGATGGACAGGGAGGCCTGGCATGCTGCAGTCCATGGGGTCGCAATGAGTCAGACACGATTGAGCGACTGAAGTGTACTGAACTGAATATTTATTAGCCTACTTTAAGTGCTTCTTCTTGTTTAAATCTTACAAAAATCCCATGAAGTAGAATTTTTTTTTTTAATATGAGGAAACTGAATCTTTGAGTACATAATGACTTCCTAAATTCATGTAACTGTTGGAAAAACTGAATCCATTGCCTGTAATTATCAGAATCAGCTGCCCCTGCCACATGGGTTATTCCTTTCTTTGGTATCAGGAAGTTAGAGGTTTAATAGAGATCAAATTTATACAAATGTGGAAGGAACTCAGGAAGTGATAGTTGGGAAAGGGAAGCTGGAGGATCAGAGTATTCACTCACTCTAACAGCCTGAGTTACTTATATGGGTAGACAAGAGGACAAGCAGAGCTTGTGGGAATGTCTGAGAAAATAAGATCATCAAATCATGCAAAGGAGACCATGAAGAAGTTGATCATGGCCACATCTGTGGGAACTTCCACCTCTGTGGAAGATGCTAGCAAACATGTTGGTGCATTTGAGGCTGATTTTGGTTGGTTAGGACAGCAGCTGGGGAGACTGGTTGAACACAGAGTAAGAGAGGACTAAGGACAAACGGATCCATCATTTCTCTCACTTCAGTATTCAAAAGAATATAAAACAGTCTATTAGTCATTTCTTTTCTGCATTAAATGTCTCAACACAATGATCACATTGGTGTGGACATTTATTTATAGATTAAATTATCTATTTTTTTTTCACTAAATATAATACCATTCTGTCCTCCAATCTCCTCAACACACTCCTCTCCACTTTTCCTTTGCCTCTTTCTCTCAGTATTCTCACTCTACATCCTTAGATTCCCTATCCTGACCTTCTTAGACAGTTCCTTTTTCCTCAGATTTTGTCATTATTTTCTTTCAAATAAATCCTTACATGACCTATAGCCATGTCTATATAGCTTGTTCTGTTCTGTATAAATTGGATACAAATCCATTAATAAATTGAGCCTGCTATCAATTGAGTGTCTTTATGGATATCCCATACCCTATAACATAAAACTGATTCTAAATGGGGAGTATAGACCCTCCTGGAAACAGGGGAAACTTTTGATGTAAGAATACTTGCATTTGTTAAGTAACACAATGCATATAACTACTGGCCTCATAAAAGGATGTGTTTTCTGAGAAAACTACAGGTTGTAGTTTTAAAAATTAATAAGCTGCTATGGCAGGGGCTGACATCTTAAAGAACTCCTCAGAAGGGAATAATGCATGCTTGTACAGCTTCAAAGATGTGTGAAGTCATGGATAGGTTGGGTGCTGCAGGGTCTCATGGCAGCAAAAGCGTGGCATATGAAAGAATTCTCCTTTTGATATAACTCTTTAATTTTTCAAAAGTCTGTTTTCTATGATGCAAGACACAGAATGATACATTTGTGACATACATATCTCAGATTCTGAATATATAATGTGAATTGATATACTTCTCTACTAAAGTTTAATAACTTTATTATGGATGCATGCTATCTTTCAAAAAACCCTCATATTTGTGTTTTAGTTTATATTCACTCAAGTATTATATGAATTTATATAACAGTATTAAATGATTAAGCTATATTTTTTTAATAATAGTAAACTATATTAGGAATATAGATTTGAAAGTATAGATAGTAAAGGACCCAGAGGTATCAATAATACTCCAGGTGGAGCAGAGACAAAATGAAAACAAATTTCTCCATGACAAGTAATTGTATCCCTGGGCTATAAAAGTAAACCTCTTTGGTGAACTTGAAAAAATATAGTCTTTGGACTCAAATTCATGAGTTTTCATTACTTTTCTTACTTCATAGTTTTGCATTTGTGTTTTTTGAGTAAGCAAAGATGCCTTAAAAATGTGCAAAGAATGTGTTGCTGTTTAGGGGATTATATTTAAAAATGATATCATTTTAGGGGCAGCAGAAAATGATGTCAACAATCAGAAACTCAATAGTTCTTTAGTTTTTCTTTGTTTCAAACAATAAGAACATTCAGAAGTAAATTTTAGATTGTTTTAAATAAACTTTTGGAGAAGGAAATGGCAACCCACTCCAGTATCCTTGTCTGGAAAATCTCTTGTATAAAGGAGCCTGGTGGACTGCAGTCCGTGGGGTCGCAGAGTGGGGCACGACTGAGCGATTAACACTTACTTACTAAATAAACTTTATTCTTGCACACATCTATTAGAACATCTTATCAGAACATAAGAACATTGTTTTTGTTAGAGTTTGCACTGTATGAGGTAGTGGCAGCATTATTGACTAATTTTTGTGCAGAAAGTCACCTGAGAGACATTATATAGAACATTCTTTTAAAATTAAGATAAGATATAAGTCATATTCAGTCAGTCACTGTGATATTATAAAGGTATGGCTATTTTTTAAAAGAGACTGAAAAAAGCAAAGGTCATAAATCTATTGCATTGTTTGTTTTTTTTTTTGGTGATACTATCCAACAGTCATTGTGCTAACATCCTTAAAAATGCAAATATTTTGTTTCTAGAATATTCCAGAAATTATACAAATAAGCCCTAAAAAATAAAACATGTGTACTTTCTTGTTTGTGATACATATTTTCCCACATGTACATATATACAATTCACATGGAAAATACCCTAAAATTTAAGCATGGCAAGAGAAGCAAATTGTCATAAACTTTAACAGCATAAAAACACTGACTATGATTCAAGCCAATTTGTCATCATCTTCTAACTATTTTTCTGTAACCAATTTATTATATTCAAAATTGTCATGTCATCCCATACCTTCTTGTCCCTTACCTTACTTTTCTTCCCTTTCTTTTTTCAACAAGAGAAAGCCACTGCTATGCTCATTTTATGATTTGTTCTATTACAATTGTGTGTCAATATTTCTGGTTCTATCATTACTACTGACAGTATATATAAAGTTGCACTGTCTTTGTAGCAAAGTTTTTCTCTATAACCCTTGATAGACCTCTTCAGGCCAGCTTTTAAACACAATATAAAATGAGTATTTTGCTTTTTTAATTGGGAAGGCTCTCTCAGTCTATAATATATCTTTCTGTTGTCTTATATACCATTTTCAATCTATATTTGTATATCAGACAATTCAGATATTCACTTTTTGTTACTGTTGACAGTACAGTTGAAATAAACACATATAGGATTAGCTGAGTATATTTATTTCTTGATATTTCTAAGGGTAGCTCAGAAAACAAATTATTTACTGTTAATGAAAATGCAGCATTACTGATTTAAAGTTGTTACAAGAATTGTGCTAAATTATCAAAGAGAATTTTTTTTCTCATGTTGTTTCTACAGAAAATGGTTACTTTTTTAGTCCAGGCTTTCCTAACCCTCGGTAACTTTATGATGCCTCCATTTCCCCAAGTAAAATAAACTATATAATACAAAAGGGATTTCTTTTGTATAAGTTAATACTAGCTCGTTTACCCACTTAAAGAAAAAAGGTAAACGGAGAAGTTAAAGAGTTAAAAGACCAATATTAAATTAGAGGGGCAAATAAATAAATTAATAAATAAATAAAAAGAAGAGAGAAAAACAAATTTAATGTTGGAAAGATCATAGGACAGCAATGCAAGGGTGGAAGTGACACAATCCTAAAGCACTTTATGCATTTTAATCCCTGCCATATTCCAACTGTACACCTTTATACTATGAATCTACAAATGCCCTAGATCCTGTGTCTGAAGTATAGATTTTGCTTTTAATATCAAAGGCACAAATTGTCACGTTGTCATTTGGTAGGGATCAGTGCATTTTGGACTTTGTAAAATAATGACTAAATGTGTTTCTGGTCACTAATTTGATCATGTCTGTCTTATTTATTTGGTGATTTTAAAATAACTTTGATTATAATTAAAGATATCTGGTGAAGTGATTTTGCTACTTATCAACTGCTTGATCTTTTTATATATGCTTAGAACAAAAGAGAAAACTACTCCATTATAAGCATTGTGAGCTATTGTCAGTGAGAGGGTTTAGCTCAAGGCAACATATCTCAAGACATTTATTGCCAAAAAAAGGAATTTGTGGCTCCTGCATATCTATAAATTTGTCAATAGATTAACATTTATGATCTGTGTTAGCTTTCATTTTTGAGTTAAGATATACTTACCTGTGCTTTATTAGATTGCAAAGGTAATTTACAAAGTGTAGTCATTAACCTTTTACCTAAAATTGAAGCAAAACTAATATAGTATGTTGGTTTTCAAAAGAATTGATACCATGATATTAAAAAAAAAATTGGAAAGCTATGAAAACAAATACTTAAATGTAGCTACTATATTTTGATTTTGGTACCTCTGGAACTCTAGGCCAACTAAACACTTTTGACTGATAGTACACTATAGGAAAATCAATACAAGAAACAAGCTGCTACAATGTCTGCAACAAAGAGCCAAAATACACAGAAAGTTGACTTATTCTTCAATCCAAAATTCCATTCCATAGGTAATGCCTATAGTTCGGATAAGTTTGTAAAGTGCTTGTGCTACTGTTCAATTTATTCAAATTGTTTGCAACCAAAATGACAGCAGATACCACAGGTGTGGTCCAGAAAGTCAAGGTATTCAAGCCTTATTTAACACTTTAATTCAAAACACAAATTCTTTCTTAACTGATACTGTCATAGAGGAATACATTTTCTTTCTTGGTTCTTCTGGATGGTCTAAGAATTGAATTTATGTGAGACAGATTAACAGGAGAAAATTTAAAAAAAAAAAGTAATATGAAAGAGACCCAAGAAAACTGAGTAACTCCCCAAAATGGGGTGAGTTACCCTCACCTTAAAAAACTACTGCAGCTAAAGACTAAAGAGGATGCTAAGGGTTGTGGTTGGGACTTCAGAAGGGAAGAAGGAAATTCACATGGAGAAAGAAAAACAAATATTTGGTAGACAATTGTTTGCTGACCCATATAGAGAAAATGGGACACAGAGTGAACTCTGGTCTTTGGACTTTGCTGAGTTTTTCCTGTCATAACCAGCCCATATTTTTGCAGTTACATCTGGTAATAGCTCTGTTCAAGGAACAAGCTCTTTATTTTTTAATTGAAATATAGTTGATTTATAATGTTGTGTTAGTTGTCTGGTATACAGCAAAGTGATTCATATATAGATAGATAGATAGATACACACACACATACATATATTATTTTCCATATTCTTTTCCACTATAGTTGATTACAAGGTATTGAATACAGTTCCTTGTGCTATACAGTAGGTTCTCCTTGTTTATCTATTTTATATATGAGCATGTGCCAAGTTGCTTCAGTCATGTCTGATTCTTTGCCACCCCATGGACTGTAACCCACCAGACTCCTCTGTCCACGGGATTCTCCAGGCAAGAATATGGGAGTGGGTTTCCATTTCCTTCTCCAAGGGACTTTCCCAACCCAGGGACTGATCCAGGGTCTCCATGTCTGCAGCATTGGCAGGCCAATTCTTTACCAAATCACCAGCTGGAAGCCCATTTCATATATAGTAGTTTATATTTGCTAATCCCAAACTCCTAATTTATTACCCCTCGTTGTCCCTTTTCCCTTTGCTAACTGTAAATTTGTTTTCTATGCCTGTGGGTCTATTTCTGTTTAGTAAATAAGTTCACTTGTATCATTTTTGAAGATTCCACATGTAAGTGATATCTTATGATATTTGTCTTTCTCTGACTTACTTCACTCAGTGTAAGAATCTCTAGGTCCATCCATATTTTCATTATCCATTTGTCTCTCAATGAACATTTAGGTTTTTTTCAGGTATTGGCGATTGTAAATAAATAGTGCTGCTATGAACACTGGAGGCCACGTATCTTTTAAAATTAGAATTTTCTTTTACAGATTTATTCCCAAAAGTGGGGTTGCTGGATCATATGGTAATTCTTTTTTTAGTTTTTTAAGAAACCTCCATACTGATCTTCAAAGTGGCTTGACCAATTTATACTAGGGAACGGGCTCTGGATCTAAATTCTTTTAGGCATTTAAGGGGGAGGAAACAAGAAAAATTCCCTGACTCTTTGGTTTTTTAAATATAGTCAGACTAAATTAATCCTGTCAAAGTGATACATTTCAGGATGGCATATTTTGCTCCCATACATGTCAACCAGTGTCTGAAGATGAGTCAGAGAATACTGGTCTGCAGGTAGGATTTAAAAGTTCCCTGGAGATGCTGATCTTCTCATCTCATAAAGAGGCTGTGCAAGGCCTGGGGAGCCAGTGAGCTTGTGCTAATTGACCACCTTGTCCATTTATCCCATGCAAAAATTATTTCTTTTGTATGCCATGACATTAAAAAAGTCTCAAAACTATATTTTCCTAGAGAGATTTTCTTCTAAGGTAAAAATAGGTAAGTACATCTTTCACATGAATAATAATTACTTAATTTGTGAACATTTTTCATTGTAATGCCTATAAGATGATGGGGGTATGGGGGGGGTTTGTTATCAATTCACCAATTAGCCATGCTTGTGCTATTTAGCATTATGGAAACCATAATCCTACTTTAGATTACTACTTAAGCAAGAGCTGTGCTCTTGGTTCCCCTTTCTTCATTCTGTGCCCAGTTGCTTCAGTAATGTCCAACTCTTTGTGACCCCATGGACTGCAGCCTGCCAGGCTTTTCTGTCCTTGAGATTCTCCAGGCAAAAATACTAGAGTGGGTTGCCATGCCCTCCTCCAGTGGATCTTCCCAACCCATAGATTGAACCCACATCTCTTATGTCTCCTGCACTGGCAGGTGGGATCTTTAGCACTAGTGCCACCTGGGAAGCCACTTTTCATTCTAAAATATAATGCAATTCTGTTTCTTTCCCTATTTTCTTTCTTACTACACGAAAGTCAGTTCAGTTCAGTCTGACTCAGTCGTGTCTGACTCTTTGAAACCCCATGAATAGCAGCACGCCAGGCCTCCCTGTCCATCACCAGTTCCTGGAGTTCACCCAAACTCGTGTGCATCGAGTCAGTGATGCCATCCAGCCATCTCATCCTCTATTGTCCCCTTCTCCTCCTGCCCCCAATCCCTCCCAGCATCAGAGTCTTTTCCAATGAGTCAACCCTTCACATGAGGTGGCCAAAGTATTGGAGTTTCAGCCTCAGCATCAGTCCTTCCAATGAACACCCAGGACTGGTCTTCTTTAGGATGGACTGGTTGGATCTCCTTGCAGTCCAAGGGACTCTGAAGAGTCTTCTCCAACACCACAGTTCAAAAGCATCAGTTCTTCCTTGCTTAGCTTTCTTCACAAAGGTCACATTGATGCAAACACTCTTTCTAAACTTGCTAACCTCACCCACTTTAAACTACTCACTAGATATCTTTCACTTCTCTAATACAGTAAGTTATCTTTTCACCAATGTGGTTCACTCAATATTATACTGTTTGTTTTTATCCATAGACAAATAGAAACAACTTTTTTATTCTCATCTCTGGTTAAGCAAAAGCCTTTTAAATAACAGAATGACATATTGGATATTCTATCCTGATATTTAGGGGAAAATAGATGCCATCATTTGTTGGATACTTGTAATATTGTATATATTTTTGAAATTATCTGTATTAGCTGTGAAAATCGGGTCCTTTTTGCTGTTTCTAAAAATCTCATATCAGCAACAGTAAAATCCAACTAATAGTCAAAAGTACAAGGCTGGCTTTTTTCAATTTGAATTTTCTCTACCCCAAAACTCTTATTGCATGTAGCTATAAATATAGTTTTCAGTAAAATGAAAATGGCTGTCTATTGATAGATATTTTTTTCTCAGCCATTCGTAAACACTTAGTATATCTCTTTCAGTCTTTAAGAACTACCCAGAAAAGTTTCTATCAGAATTATTATTGAAATGTTTTTGGTTGAAAAGTTTTAACTTTTTTTAAACTAGTGGAATAGTTTTAAACATTGGCTGAACATAACAAAGATTGTAAAACACTTATTAACTATGATCAAGAAACATGTTAGGTATTTTGAAACATCCTCCAAAATTCTAAATATTCAAGTGGCCACATTAAGGTGAGAAAGATGATGCTGTGAAAGTGCTACATTCAATATGCCAGCAAATTTGGAAAATTCAGCAGTGGCCACAGGACTGGAAAAGGTCAGTATTCATTCCAATCCCAAAGAAAGGCAATGCCAAAGAATGCTCAAACTACCTCACAATTGCACTCATCTCACATGCTAGTAAAGTAATGCTCAAAATTCTCCAAGCCAGGCTTCAGCAATACGTGAACCATGAACTTCCTGATGTTCAAGCTGGTTTTAGAAAAGGCAGAGGAACCAGAGATCAAATTGCCAACATCCTCTGGATCATGGAAAAAGCAAGAGAGTTCCAGAAAGACATCTATTTCTGCTTTATTGACTATGCCAAAGCCTTTGACTGTGGATCCCAATAAAGTGTGGAAAATTCTGAAAGAGATGGGAATATCACACCACCTGACCTGCCTCTTGAGAAATCTGTATGCAGGTCAGGAAGCAACAGTTAGAACTGGACATGGAACAACAGACTGGTTCCAAATAGGAAAAGGAGTACGTCAAGCCTGTATATTGTCAACCTGCTTATTTAACTTCTATGCAGAGTACATCATGAGAAACGCTGGACTGGAAGAAATACAAGCAGGAATCAAGATTGCCGGGAGAAATATCAATAACCTCAGATATACAGATGATACCACCCTTATGGCAGAAAGTGAAGAGGAACTAAAAAGCCTCTTGATGAAAGTGAAAGAGGAGAGTGAAAAAGTTGGCTTAAAGCTCAACATTCAGAAAACAAAGATCATGGCATCTGGGCCCATCACTTCATGGGAAATAGATGGGGAAACAGTGGAAACAGTGTCAGACTTTATCTTTTTGGGCTCCAGATCACTGCAGATGGTGACTGCAGCCATGAAATTAGACGCTTACTCCTTGGAAGAAAAGTTATGACCAACCTAGACAGCATATTCAAAAGCAGAGACATTACTTTGCCGACTAAGGTCTGTCTAGTCAAGGCTATGGTTTTTCCAGTAGTCATATATGGTTGTGAGAGTTGGACTGTGAAGAAGGCTGAGCACCGAAGAATTGATGCTTTTGAAGTGTGGTGTTGGAGAAGCCTCTTGAGAGTCCCTTGGACTTCAAGGAGATCCAACCAGTCCATTCTGAAGGAGATCAGCCCTGGGATTTCTTTGGAAGGAATGATGCTAAAGCTTAAACTCCAGTACTTTGGCCACCTCATGCGAAGAGTTGACTCATTAGAAAAGACTCTGATGCTGGGAGGGATCTGGGGCAGGAGGAGAAGGGGATGGCAGAGGATGGTAGAGTCGGACACGACTGAGCGACTGAACTGAACTGACTGAGGAAGAAAATTAATGGTATGTGCTGTGTGCATGCTTGCTAAGGTGCTAATGGTCCCTGGTTAAACTGTAACAGAACCATTGGGGTCAGCAAAACAGAATATACCTTTAATGTGTAACAGTCTCAATAAAAATATTTTCATAATATACATTTTTCAAAGCAAGTGATTATAATTGCTGTAAGAGGTATTATATTTTACCCAAGGGAATTACCATAGAGAAGCAGTTCAGTTCAGGTCAGTTCAGTCGCTCAGTCGTGTCTGACTCTTTGTGACCCCATGAATTGCAGCACGCCAGTCCTCCCTGTCCATCACCAGCTCCCAGTGTTCACTCAGACTCACGTCCATCGAGTCCGTGATGCCATCCAGCCATCTCATCCTCTGTTGTCCTCTTCTCCTCCTGCCCCCAATCCCTCCCAGCATCAGAGTCTTTTCCAATGAGTCAACTCTTTGCATGAGGTGGCCAAAGTACTGGAGTTTCAGCTTTAGCATCATTCCTTCCAAAGAAATCCCAGGGTTAGTCTCCTTCAGAATGGACTGGTTGGGTCTCTTTGCAGTCCAAGGGACTCCCAAGAGTCTTCTCCAACACTACAGTTCAAAAGCATCAATTCTTCAGCACTCAGCCTTCTTCACAGTCCAACTCTCACATCCATACATGAGCACTGGAAAAACCATAGCCTTGACTAGACGGACCTTAGTCGGCAAAGTAATGTCTCTGCTTTTGAATATACTATCTAGATTGGTCATAACTTTTCTTCCAAGGAGTAAGCATCTTTTAATTTCATGGCTGCAGTCACCGTCTGCAGTGATTTTGGAGCCCCAAAAGATAAAGTCTGACACTGTTTCTACAGTTTCCCCATCTATTTCCCATGAAGTGATAGGACCAGATGCCATGATCTTGGTTTTCTGAATGTTGAACTTTAAGCCAACTTTTTCACTCTCCTCTTTCACTTTCATCAAGAGGCTTTTTAGCTCCTCTTCACTTTCTGCCATAAGGGTGGTATCATCTGCATATCTGAGGTTATTGATATTTCTCCCGGCAATCTTGATTCCAGCTTGTATTTCTTCCAGTCCAGCGTTTCTCATGATGTACTCTGCGTAGAAGTTAAATAAACAGGGTGACAATATACAGCCTTGACGTACTCCTTTTCCTATTTGGAACCAGTCTGTTGTTCCATGTCCAGTTCTAACTGTTGCTTCCTGACCTGCATACAGATTTCTCAAGAGGCAGGTTAGGTGGTCTGAAATTCCCATCTCTTTCAGAATTTTCGACAGTTTATTGTTATCCACACAGTTAAAGGCTTTGACATAGTCAATAAAGCAGAAATAGATGTTTTTCTGTAACTCTCTAGAGTTGAAGAAAATAGTATATATTTGCTAGATACTTTCCATATGTATTTTAAGTGTTTTGAATCCTTCAGGATCCATGCCACTCCAGTTATTCCACCTATTAAAATTTATCTTTGATGTGCATCTTCAGGTTATTATAGAAAAGTAAAAAGAGGTCACAGGTGAAAATGTTCACATGAAAGATGAATATGCAGCACCTAAACTGTGGATATTGGGTAGACTATACAGAATCAAAGTAAATTTTAAATAGCCATGGTCATTTGAACCTTGAGAATTATCCATAGAACTAGAAACTTCTACTGAAAAGAATGTGATTTCACTGTATCATATTTCTCATTGGTGATTTATAGTATGTGCTTTTATGGTTCTGACCTTAATAAGCATTGACTTGTGAACCTACTTTGTGCTACAGACTAAGGTGGAGACCAAGATGATCATGACTCAGTTTGACCCTTCGAAGAAGCTAACAGCAGTGGGAAGGATAGTAATATAGGTTAATTTTTTTTTTTAATTAAAAACAAAAGCAGAAATACATGACTATCTTTGTTGAGGTCATATGGTATTTGCAGACTGTCAGGACTTTATGAATTTAGCTATGCCAGCAAAAGCAATTGTAGTTGGGGAAGTCTTCTAGGAAGTGAAGTTTTGATTGGATCCTTAAAGAATGAGGAAAATACTTCTAAACAGAGGAGGTGGAGATAGCATTTCAGGAAGCAGGCAAATTTCCAGGAATGACAAAGAGCTAGGGATCTGTGGTGAACTGATTTCCAATGTCAAATAGCTGGTCAAAAGATGGGAATGGCAGGCTGGAGCAAGAAGGGAAGGGTGGTCCTCTCCCAGGTAGCTGTTATAGGAACACTTTCAAGGCTGCCTCTCTCCCCTGCATGGCAGGTCTGAGGACGAAGGTGGCACCATCAGGGCTGTATGAAAATTTATTGTTGCTAATGTTATTGTGTTTTGTGTGTGTGTGTGTGTGTGTGAAGGAAAGTTATGACCAACCTAGATAGCATATTGAAAAGCAGAAATATTACCTTGCCCAACAAAGGTCCGTCTAGTCAAGGCTATGGTTTTACCTGTGGTCATGTATGGATGTGAGAGTTGGACTGTGAAGAAAGCTGAATGCCAAAGAATTGATGCTTTTGAACTGTGGTGTTGGAGAAGACTCTTGAGAGTCCCTTGGACTGCAAGGAGATCTAACTGGTCCATCCTAAAGGAGGTCAGTCCCGGGTGTTCATTGGAAGGACTGATGCTGAGGCTGAAACTCCAATAATTTGGCCATCTCATGTGAAGAGTTGACTCATTGGAAAAGACTCTGATGCTGGGAGGGATTGGGGGCAGGAGGAGAAGAGGATGACAGAGGATGAGATGGCTGGATGGTGAGAGGGTAACAGGCAGGAAGGCCAGGGGTCTCCAAATGGAAGAAATAGCCTGCAAGTATCAGGCATTCTTATCTCTCTTAAGCGTCAGGAGGAAACAAACTAGTGATATTTTTTTCCTTCTCTATACAAATTTAAAAGGAGTTTTCTCTTAAAATACTGTGTTGCCATAATGACACCTGGTTTCACCTGAAGTTAACTATTCTCAAACCTAGAAATAACCAATGCCTTTTTCTTATGGAAATGTTTATCTTAAGCTATGCTAATGTACTATGCATTTACCCCAAACTCTGTCTTCAAGTTGGTTCCACCTCTTGGTTCAGAACCTACTTGACAAACCAGTATGTTATACTCAGATATTGTTCCTCTAATCTATGTAAATGAAACTATTTGTATGGTGATCTGCCCTTCTTCAAGATTCAAGTTAATCATTTTATGAACTAGGATGAACCATTTGGTGCCAAGATTATTCCAAAATGCATCTTATGGGTGAGGGGCCTGGTGCCCTTCTGAGTTATAAGACATTCCTTTCTTTCATTAACAGACTGCTAGTGACTATATAACATCCAGCTGAAGACTATCAGGAGGGTACTCTTTCTGCCCTCTTCTGATGCCTATGTCAGAAGCTTTCTCTATCTCCTGTATACTTTAATAAAACTTTATTACACAAAAGCTCTGAGTGATTAAGCGTCGTCTCTGGCTCCGGATTGAATTCTTCTCCTCCGGGGGCCAAGAATCCCAGCATCTTTGTGTGATTCAACAACAACATTTCAATGGCATCACCGACTCGATGTACATGAGTTTGGGTGAACTCCAGGAGTTGGTGATGGACAAGGAGACCTGGCGTGCTGTGATTCACGGGGTCATAAAGAGTTGGACTCGACTGAGCAACTAAACTGAACTGAACTGAAAGTCCTATGGAAGAGGTTTGTCTGTACTTTGACTTTTTGTAAAACTTCATTAGTTCAACTTTTGCTTAAGATCTAATTTCCTTGAAAATCTACCTGCACTGTCTAGAATATGGGTACCACTCCCTCTTACATAGACCCAGGAAAAAATGACATATCATAGTTTTATTGTCCTTATTTGTAGGAAAGCAGTTCTTAAGCCTCCTTCAAAACAGAAAATGGCTCTCTCTGTTCCTAAGGACCTAAAGTGTTTCCATGACAACCAACATCTCACCCTCCAAGAACCCTCTCACTTGCCCTGGAGATCTCAGAGGCACCACTGTGTGTTGGCATATTTTCCTAACAACAACAGACCTATTGGACTGTGACCAATAGGATTAAATTGCTACAATGTTTGCTGATGAATGTTTCGAGATTGACAATGATCTCCAACTTCAAAACTATTGATTATTTGCCAAAACTCATGTAGACCATCTGGCTAGATAGAGTGTCATCTGGAAACACCATCATAGAGATGTTAGGTTTGACCTGGAGGCCATGTGAAATCGATGAGATGAACTCTATTACCAAGCTCCAGTGGTATGTTAGGTCAAGAGTGAACATCAGGATGCCTTTGTTTAAGGGATCAAGAAAGTTAAATTGAGTGAATCCTAGGAGTGGAGGTGACACAGGAAACTGAGAGGAATGTTAGAGTAGCAGAAGAGAGTAGAAGAAGAGGGTAGTGTTATGGAAGTGCACATTTTCTGTTGCACTCAGCAATAAGGATATCCTTAGTGACCTTTTCCCAAAATTATTTTAGTAAAGTGTTAGGGGACCAAAAACATTTAAGAAATGAATGTAATGTAAGAAAAAGAAGACTCAGTAATCTTTCAGGGGCTTTAGTAGTAAAAGAAAATGAAAGATATTGGAAAGACACAGGGTAAAAAGTGTCAACAAAATTTTATTTTTCAGGGTGGAATAATCTTGTGCCTGTTTAGCAGCTGAAAACAAGAGAAAAAAAAGAGTGACAGAAATTGAATACACAGAGTAAAATGGGGCTATTTGACAGAGTAATACTTTTGAAGAAATAGGAAGAAAGATGAAGGTGTTGTCATTGAGCAGAAATAGAGTATCCAAAACAAATCTTATCTTCTTCCAAGAAGGGAGTAAAGAGATAAAAGTAGGTTAAGAAAAAAAAAAAAAAAAGGAAGGAGATAAAGAGAAAGCAGAGAAGTACTCTGGTAGCTGAAAGAGAATTAAATTTTAAAAATTTATTTTATTGTGAAAAATGATAGCATATGTTTTGTTCTGATGATCAGGCTCCAGGGTATAATGTGCCTGATGTGTCAGTAGGATCATGCTTGTAGATTATCCTTATAGTAAATTATGCTTGATGATGTTATTTTTCCTAAAGAAGCAGATTAAATCTTCTGCTACTAGTGAGAAAAAAAAAAATCCTATTTTGCACAATTAAGTTCAACCTCAAAATATATACTGTGCCTAGTGCTGTCAGAGCAAGATAATAAGATGAAATGAAACAAAGCACAATTTCTTATACTACTGAGTATTTCAGAGTCCAGAAGGATGGCAGTCATATAGGGCCTGTAGTCAACTGTAAGGACTTTGGGCCTTACTTTGATTAAGATGGAAAACTATTGAAGAGTCTTACAGGATAAAACATAGGAATTACAAGATATAACATATTTTAAAATGGTCACTGTATATGCAGCAGAGAACATACTACATATGTTTAAGGACAAAAGACAGTGAAAACAGAAATCTATTGTGATTATTCAGTGAAAGATGGTGTTAGACTAGACTAGGGTTGTTGTAATACAAGAGTTATATAAGAGTGATTAGATTCGATGCATATTTTAAAGTTAAGAGAGATGTTATATTGATGCAAGTGAGATATCAAAAAATAGAATCAAGGTTGATTCTGAGATATTTAACTTACAGTTACTGAGTTATAAGGGCTTCCCAGGTGACACTAGGGGTAAAGAATGAGTTAGAAAGCTATGAATTTCTTTTTTGTTGTTTTTGTTTTTTGTGGAGTGGGGGGAGTAAAATTAACATGGAGATGTCAAGTGGCCAGTATGAGATCTGGGTTTCTGAGGGAAATTTTGTTGGCGAGACAAGTATAGGTCTAGTCAGCATGTTAATATCATTTAAGGTTATGCAGCTGAATGAGATAAGCAAGGAAGTGAGTGTAGATAGAGGAGTGGTGGAGTCTGAAACATTGCCGATATTTTAAGAACCAGGGAAGACTAAGAGACATCATCAAAGAAGACTATGGAAAAGTTAACTCTGAGGAGATAAAACTAAAATAGACATGTACTCTAGAAATCAAGGGAGAAGAAATTACGAGTTGGTGTTGAAAAATGGAGTGTCATTACAGTTGATAAATTAGGAAGAGAATTAAGAGTTTTCTATTGATTTTGGCAACCTGGAGGCCATTGGTGACTTGCAGATAACAGTTAATCTTTGCCAACAGAGGTCTGTCTAGTCAAGGCTATGGTTTTTCCTGTGGTCATGTATGGATGTAAGAGTTGGACTGTGAAGAAAGCTGAGTGCCAAAGAATGGATGCTTTTGAACTGTGGTGTTGGAGAAGACTCTTGAGAGTCCCTTGGACTGCAAGGAGATCCAACCTGTCCATCCTAAATGAGATCAGTCCTGGGTGTTCTTTGGAAGGAATGATACTAAAGCTGAAACTCCAGTACTTTGGCCACCTCATGCAAAGAGTTGACTCATTGGAAAAGACTCTGATGCTGGGAGGGATTCGGGGTAGGAGGAAAAGGGGATTACAGAGGATGAGATGGCTGGACGGCATAACTGACTTCATGGGCGTGAGTTTGAATGAACTCCGGGAGTTGGTGATGGACAGGGAGGCCTGGTGTGCTGCAATTCATGGGGTCACAAAGAGTCGGACACAGCTGAGCGACTGAACTGAACTGAACCAGGATAAAAGTGTGACTGGATTGAGCTAAAGAAAAGAGACAAATTGGGAATGATGGGTACATAGGCTACTTTTAAAGAGTTTTATCTTAAGCAGAAAGCAGGAAAATGCATTGGTAACTGGAAACGAATGTAAGGTTGCAATTTTCAATTTTTTTTTTAAATGAGGAATAGTAGCATGTTTTTGGCTGATGTTTTAAGTCACAAGAAAGAATTAAAAATGCAAGAGATAAAGGAAAAGCATCAGACCAGTAATGGGATCCAGTGCAAAACTGAAGGACTTGAACTTGCGTGGGATTTTGAACAGTTTATCCCTGTCAACAGGAGCATATTAGTAGGAAGCAAGATCAGTTGGGAGATAGGGTGGTGATAGTAGTGGAATGTGAACTTTCTCTTCTGATTCTTACCCCTCGAGGAAAAAATATAAATAAAGGTCATCACCAAAAAGTGAGAATCATTAAGACGTATTGGATGCTCACTGAAAGAGAAAGAACTACAATTTCTACTATATCTACCATGTGATAATACATTGTTTTCAATCTCATCAAGATCTCTGGTTTGCTGATTCTGTCACTTTTTCATCATCCATTAGCCCCCTCCTTGCTTCACTTCCTTTCTTACCACATAGCACAAGAGTTCCTGCTATGAGTTTCTGATCAGTTCCTGGAAAGTCTCTTAACTTCTTGGCTCCTTCAGTTCAGTTCAGTTCAGTTGCTCAGTCGAGTCCTACTCTTTGTGACCCCTTGAACCGCAGCACTCCAGGCCTCCCTGTCTATTACCAACTCCCAGTGTTTACCGAAACTCATTTTCATTGAGTCAGTGATGCCATCCAACCATCTCATCCTCTATTGTCCCCATCTCCACCTGCCCTCAGTCTTTCCCAGCATCAGGGTCTTTTCAAATGAGTCAGCTCTTCACATCAGGTGGCCAAAGTATTGGAGTTTCAGGTTCATCAGTCTTTCCAATGAACAGCCAGGACTGATCTCCTTTAGGATGGGCTGATTGGATCTTCTTGCAGTCCGAGGGACTCTCAAGAGTCTTCTCCAACACCACAGTTCAAAAGCATCCATTCTTTGGCACTCACTGTTCTTTATCGTCCAACTATCATATCCATACATGACTACTGGAAAAACCATAGCCTTGACTAGATGGACCTTTGTCTCTGCTTTTTAATATGCTGTCTAGATTGGTCATAACTTTCCTTCCAAGGAGTAAGTGTCTTTTAATTTCATGGCTGCAATCACCATGTGTCATGATGTTGGAGCCCCCCAAAATAAAGTCAGACACTTGGCTCCTTAACACCACTCATGTGTGGCTGGTGAGAGAAATAAACATTTGGTTCAGTGAAAAAAATCTCATTTATTTATGATTGTATTCATGCTGCTGAGTGCTATAGGAGAACACCAGCAGACAGGGTTGTATGATTTCACTTTAATTACATAAACACAGACTCAATTGGTAACTTCATACTTACAGCACACCTAACTATTTTACCTAGAAAATTTGCTTGTTCATTTCATGACCATGATTTTTCGCTCAACTTACTGATGTCTCTTCCTCTCCTCTTCCTTTTAAAATAATGACTTTACCTCATATTTCACTAAGACAACTAAAGCTGTCCAATGGGATTTTTCCATCACCAAATTTATAAATCAACCTGCAGCTGCAACCATATTTTCCTCATTTTCACTAAACAGTGATGGCAAGAAAATAACTCACTTTCTCAAAGTCCAAATCTTCCATATGTATGACTGATCCTGTTCTTCCTTGTCTTTGTAAAGGTACATCTCTTCTATTTTCCATCTGTCCACCATATTATAATTCTAGCTTTGTTGCCATCAGCATACTGCCTATTTATTTATTTATTTTTGGTAAAACTCTAAGTACTTCTTGTATTTAAACTTTAATGAATTGAGTAAATTATTAAATCAAAGATATGCTTGGTTTTCTTAAAATTTTCAAAGATGTAGAAAAATCCATGCAACACTTACGATGTGTCTCAATGATTTCAAACATCATTATGTCTACACATAATTCTAACGTAAATTATCACTACAATTTGCTTATGCAATTCTCATTTATTTTCATCCTGGTATTGTAACTACAGCTAATAACCAAGCAGAGCTCACTTACTTGAGAGAGGAAGGTAGGGTTGTGATTCTGGCTATGCCAGAATGGCTATGCCAGTTGATTCTTTCCCAGAAACCAACTGTGTCTCCAGGTGATTGAAACTCATCCTGGCATTAGGGGTGTTGTGTTCCTTCTCAGCTAAGTTTTGCCAGTTATTTCAATAGCACATTCCAAATCCTGCTGCCGGGAGCCAGCAGGGAGATCCCACCCATGACAAGGTCATGCAGAGAGACCTGATGGGCAACGCGAGTCAGATCTCAAGAGGTCCTCTGCCTGAGCATCTACCCCGAAACCAAAATCTGTCTGTTTACTCTCTGCTATACTATACTCTTCTGACATTACAGGGGGCTATCCCTGACCACCTTTCTCTGGAAAAAGTTAACTTAGAGCTACAACTGGTCTCCTGAATATGAGAGGAATGTTCCAGCTCAAACCCCTTTGATAGCTCTCTAACTTGCCTGACAGGTTTAACTCTGCATGTGATTGTTTACGGCCCCCCAACCATGAGAGGCATGCAGCTTAAAACATCTTAAAGATATAGAGCCTTTTCTAAAGAGCTAAGAATTATACTGGTGATGGGTTTTCATTGTTGAGTCAATGACTGCTGCCAGACCTCCATAGTCTTCATCTTTTAGGCACCTGGAGGATATTAATCAATGTGATTGGGATATAGAAAAAGGAATATAGTAGTTTTGATGTTAGCAACACTAGACTTTTGAGTTAGTAAACTTTCTCTTTGTTATAAATCACTGTACTCCTCTTTCTTTGTTATAAATCATTGTGTCCTTGCTATGTAAGAATGTAACATTATTTAGTGCTTTCTGAGAGTGGCACCAGACTTTGGAAAGAACAACACTTTTAAGGGCAAATAAGTTTTCTGGTTGACAGACCCTTATCAGAAAGGGCTGTAAAATGCTAATAGGCCTTCTGGCCAGAAGATGATATAAATCACCTAAGACTTGTGTATACAGCTAGGTATGCAGAGAGAAAGCCTGGTCTCGATAAGAGTCAGGGCTGCTGATGCTGCATAATTTTGTATTATCCATTGATCTCTATGTACAACCAAAAGTATAAAAAGCTTTTCCGGACAATAAAGGATGGACCAGTCACTGGAAAGACTGGTTTTCCCCCTGTGGTCTTTTCTCTCTTCTTTTCTGGCTGAATTCCCATCTGGGGTGTGGAGGCTCACCATATCTATTTACTTGCCCTGGCTTCTAAGACCCATGCGAGAGGGAGCCCAAGGCAGGGCACCCTCCGCTATTCAAGTGGGCACCAGTGGCCCACGTAGATGGTGCAAACCTCTTGTCTCGAGGTTTTGTTGGCTTTGCACATAAACCAAGTTATTCAGCATCTTTCTCTCCTCTATTCTTTTAACTGCAAACTCTTTCCTTATCTTTCTCTAAATCTATATATCTCTCTCGCTACACCATCCCCACTTCGAATTACCCTGGATCCACCAGGGCTGGCCCCTGGCATCCTGCCTATTAGCAAAGGCTTCCTTTGTCAGTGACACTTAAATTTCATTTTTGAAATTCAGGATCTCTGAGTCCCAGAATATGTTACTTTTCTTTCAGTTTGGCACCATACTTTGTATCTTGTTTTTTTTTTTTTTTTTTTTTTAACTTTTGACCCTGGCTTTAATCTAAACAACTCTGATTTAGTGTGTCTGCTGTGCTAAATCTCTTCAGTCGTGTCCAACTCTTTGAGACCCTATGGACCACAGCCTGCCAGCCTCCTCTGTCCATGGCATTCTCCAGGAAGAAATACTGGAGTGGGCTTCCATGTCCTTCTCCAAGGGATCTTTCTGACACAGGGATCAAACCTGTGTCTCTTACGTCTCTTGCATCAGCAGGCAGGTTTTTTAGCACTAATGCCACCTGGGAAGCCAATATGTCTGGGGTGGAATAAACAAATCTTTAGTTTTTCATGATTTTATCTGCTGATATATGGTATAATATATCAGAATTCATAAAATAGCTACACTAGAGATACATTCTAGCCTATCCTCATTTAAAAGACCTTTCTAATTTCTTCAAATATGCCTCATTTCTGTATTCCTCTTATTGTCACTAATTCTTGATAGAGCTAGTGTATAACCACTGTCTACTTCTACACTTAAGTAGGAATAATATTCCTACTTTGTATGGAAGACAGTGTTTATTGTACTATATTGTCACCCTGCTTATTTAACTTATATTCAGAGTATATCATGAGAAATGCTGGGCTGGAGGAAGCACAAGCTGGAATCAAGATTGCCAGGAGAAGTATCAATAACCTCAGATATGCAGATGACACCATCCTTATGGCAGGAAGTGAAGAAGAACTAAAGAGCCTCTTGATGAAAGTGAAAGAGGAGAGTGAAAAAGTTGGCTTAAAGCTCAACATTCAGAAAACTAAGATCATGGCATCTGGTCCTATCACTTAATGGCAAATAGATAGGGAAACAGTGGAAACAGTGGCTGACTTTATTTTTGGGGGCTCCAAAATCACTGCAGATGGTGATTGCAGCCATGAAATTAAAAAAAAACACTTGTTCCTTGGAAAGAAAGTTATGACCAGCCTAGACAGCATATTAAAAAGCAGAGACATTACTTTGCCAACAAAGTTCCATCTAGTCAAGACTATGGTTTTTCCAGTAGTCATGTATGGATGTGAGAGTTGGACTCTAAAGAAAGCTGAGCTCTGAAGAATTAATGCTTTTGAACTGTGGTGTTGGAGAAGACTCTTGAGAGTCCCTTGGACTGCAAGGAGATCCAACCAGTCCATCCTAAAGGAAATCAGTCCTGGGTGTTCATTGCAAAACTGATGTTGAAGCTGAAACTCCAATACTTTGGCCACCTGATGCAAAGAGCTGATTGATTTGAAAAGACCCTGATGCTGGGAAAGTTTGAGGGAAGGTGGAGAAGGGGACGACAGAGGATGAGATAGTTGTATGGAATCACCAACTAAATGAACATGAGTGTGGGTAGACTCCTGGATTTAGTGATGGACAGGGAGGCCTGAAGTGCTATAGTTCACGGGGTTGCAAAGAGTCGGATAGGACTGGCAACTGAACTGAACTGAACTGAGTCCCCTTCACTCAATTTTCTGTGTAAGATGAGTGATATATACTATTGAAGATTTTGAGAAAGGAACTGAATATACATGGATGGCTTTTGAATTAATTAAGAGTATGAGTGAAATGACCTTAAAGTAAAAAACAAAACAAAACAAAAAACCTGCAAAGACTTATTGGACCTATCAATAACAGAGGTATATTTCACTCTCAAGTTTTGGCTTAGAGGTTGGGAGAAAGTTAAGGGTATTAAGCACGCTGGCTGAGGGACCTCTATTTTCTTCAACAACTGGCTTCCATTTTGTCTATTCTTGTTGTCACCATTATCCAAGAAGCAGAAAAGAGAAAAGAGGAAATGGAGGGAAAGAAGCTTCCCCCCCCCCCAAGATGTCACCTATGTGTTGCACATATTCCTCTACTCTCAATTCAGTTGCGATTGTGGCCACTTAACCACAAGAGAAACTCAGAAATTTTCTTTGCATTTAAGCTTTTTTGGCTCAAAGTCAAGGAGAGAGGTAGGTCATTAGTAGGTGGATGGATGGGTAGTGAAGAGTGATGAGCAGTTTCTTCTCCTTTGGTCACTCAATTATTAATGCATATTGTCTCCCACACTTGTCTCCTAAAGGTAGTACAAAGTTCCATTCTGCACAAAGTTCACCATCTCTAGGTAATATGAAATGCTCTACATTGAGTCTGGATGTTACTCTTCAAGGTTTGGTGACATATACATTATTAGAGAAATTAATGTCCCTAGTTGACACACACACACGTGTGCATACACACACACACACAACTCACTAATACACAGTATAATGGAAAGAGAATATTGTCAAAAAAAGTGCTATTTTGGCCGTTCAGAATTGGATAGAATAGGCAACACATAACTCTTCCTAGTTCATACTAATGATGGACTCCTACTTGGGCAGGAATTATAAAGACTTTCTCAGTTGTTGGTGGAAAAGTTCCTTCATTAGAATCTGGTTCTTGACTCATTTTTCCAAGCTTTTGGTTTGCCTTCTGAAGATTTTTTTATGTCTAGAGTATATTGATTGTTTATAATAATTCATGCTTTTATTTCTTTACATTGCTATGTCTATTCTTCCTTCCTCAAAGTAACTAATATTGCATGAAGCTATTTAATAGGAAAAGAAAAATGGTTTGGCTGGGAAGAAACATTATAATGATCTTTGCCAACATATATGAGAAATCCTAAGGAGATATGTTAGAAAAAGGCTCTGGAAAGTAATTTTATCTGTTTTGAGTAGACAGAATACTACAGGAAAACTAGTATTTTCAGTTCTATTGGGTACTCACACTCCCAGTTTATAGCTAATTGAAATTGTAAATCATAAGATAAGAAAATGTCCTTTGGGAGAAAACTGTTCCATTTGGCCTCTGTTTGAAACTTGGCTAATTCTTGCCTGTCTTCATTAGTGTCTTTCAAGATCTTGATAAAAAGCCTAAGTTGATGTCACAGAGTACTGCACACTTACCATTTCTGAACTACTTATATGTCTGGAAAGCATGTGGTCTACCTTCCACACTGCTGCAGCTGACCAAATACTTTGTCATGACATTATAAGGGTTCAGTTCAGTTCAGTCGCTCAGTCGAGTCCGACTCTTTGCGAACCCATGAATCCAAGCGTGCCAGGCCTTGCTGTTCATCACCAAGTCCCGGAGTTCACTCAGACTCACGTCCATTGAGTCAGTGATCCATCCAACCATCTCATCCTCTGCCATCCCCTTCTCCTCCTGCCCCCAATCCCTCCCAGCATCAGAGTCTTTTCCAATGAGTCAACTCTTCACATGAGGTGGACAAAGTACTGGAGTTTCAGCTTTAGCATCATTTCTTCCAAAGAAATCCCAGGGCTTATCTCCTTCAGAATGGACTGGTTGGATCTCCCTGCAGTCCAAGGGACTCTCAAGGGTCTTCTCCAACACCACTGTTCTTCAGCACTCAGCCTTCTTCAGAGTCCAACTCTCACATCCATACATGACCACTGGAAAAACCAGAGCCCTGACTAGAAGGACCTTAGTCGGCAAAGTAATATCTCTGCTTTTCAAGATGCTATCTAGGTTGGTTATAACTTTTCTTCCAAGGAGTAAGCGTCTTTTAATTTCATGGCTGCAATCACAATCTGCAGTGATTTTCGAGCCCCCCAAAAATAAAATCTGACACTGTTTCCACTGTTTCCCCATCTGTTTCCCATGAAATGATGGGACCAGATGCCATGATCTTGGTTTTCTGAATGTTGAGCTTTAAGCCAACTTTTTCACTCTCCTCTTTCACTTTCATAAAGAGACTTTTTAGTTCCTCTTCACTTTGTGCCATAATGGTGGTGTCATCTGCATATCTGAGGTTATTGATATTTCTCCCGACAATCTTGATTCCAGCTTGTATTTCTTCCAGTCCAGCATTTCTCATGATGTGCTCTGCATATAAGTTAAATAAGAAGGGTGACAATATACAGTCTTGACGTTCTTCTTTTCCTATTTGAAACCAGTCTGTTGTTCCATGTCCAGTTCTAACTGTTGCTTCCTGACCTGCATAGGGGTTTCTCAAGAGGCAGGTTAGGTAGTCTGGTATTCCCATATCTTTCAGAATTTTCCACAGTTTCTTGTGATCCACACAGTCAAAGGCTTTGGCATAGTCAATAAAGCAGAAAAAGATGTTTTTCTGGAACTCTCTTGCTTTTTCCATGATCCAGAGGATGTTTGCAATTTGATCTCTGGTTCCTCTGCCTTTTCTAAAACCAGCTTGAACATCAGGAAGTTCGCAGTTCATGTATTGCTGAAGCCTGGCTTGGAGAATTTTGAGCATTACTTTACTAGCATGTGAGATGAGAGCAATTGTGCGGTAGTTTGAGCATTCTTTGGCATTGCCTTTCTTGGAATGAGGTTTGTGACATTGTACAGGAGACAGGGATCAAGACCATCCCCATGGAAAAGAAATGCAAAAAAGCAAAATGGCTGTCTGGGGAGGCCTTACAAATAGCTGTGAAAAGAAGAGAGGCGAAAAACAAAGGAGAAAAGGAAAGATATAAGCATCTGAATGCAGAGTTCCAAAGAATAGCAAGAAGAGATAAGAAAGCCGTCCTCAGCGATCAAGAAACAGAGGAAAACAACAGAATGGGAAAGACTAGAGATCTTTTCAAGAAAATTAGAGATACCAAAGGAACATTTTATGCAAAGATGGGCTTGATAAAGGACAGAAATGGTCTGGACCTAACAGAAGCAGAAGATATTAAGAAGAGGTGGCAAGAATACACAGAAGAACTGTACAAAAAAGATCTTCATGACCCAGATAAGCACGATGGTGTGATCACTCATCTAGAGCCAGACATCCTGGAATGTGAAATCAAGTGGGCCTTAGAAAGCATCACTACAAACAAAGCTAGTGGAGGTGATGGCATTCTAGTTGAGCTATTTCAAATCCTGAAAGATGATGTTGTGAAAGTGCTGCACTCAATATGCCAGCAAATTTGGAAAATTCAGCAGTGGCCAGAGGACTGGAAAAGTTCAGTTTTCATTCCAATCCCAAAGAAAGGCAATGCCAAAGAATGCTCAAACTACCGCAGAATTACACTCATCACACATGCTAATAAAATAATGCTCAAAATTCTCCAAGCCAGGCTTCAGCAATAAGGGTTACCAGGTCTTAAAACTAACTTTTTTTGTCTTCACTGCTTACAACCCACCTGAGAAGCCAATACTTTATTTGAAATTTTTATTATGGAGTATGATATTGGGTACCAAATTATGTATTAATTGTGGCATAGCATAAGTGTCTGTAACAATTAATCCCCAAATTAGAGTCATCAATAAGAGAAAATTTAAGTTATCTTTCATGCAACAATTCAGAGGGATATGAAGCTTCTGTGGTGGTTAGATGGCTGACCCAAAATATGATCCAGAGATTCAGCCTGGTGGAGTGTCTCTGTTATCATTGATATGTAATTTACATCTCTCATATACTGCTTGTTTCCATCTCTCTGAACCAAATAGGAAGAAAGAGAAGTAGATGATAATATATATTCTTTTTAAGAATGGGACCTGGAATTTGTTCATATCATTCTATCACTTAATCTGAACCATACCAGCAGAAAGAAAGACTGGGCAATTTGGTCTCTAGATGTCCATTTGTCTTGTCCTCCTTGGGAAGAGGTACAGTTCGAAAGTTATGAAGGGAAATGTGACACTGAAGAAAATTAATAGTCTCCACCACATCTACTGAGAGGATAGATGTGTTCTTCCACTGTTTATACTCTCTATGTAGAAAATGTGTTGGGATTGAGGCCCCAGATCTTCCATTTGAAGACTTCTGAAAGTGACTTTCTCAATGTACTGACTTGAAATGGTTGAAAGGGCTGAGAGAAACTTTTTTTTTTCTTCTTATCCTTTGATAGATAAATGAAACCTGTTCTTCAGACTCAATCTACCCTGTGGATTTATACTGTGCTTTAAAGGAAAAGGAAAATGTAAGGAAGCAGATATTGGCCACAGGTCTAGCTTCAGTCTTGGCCCTCAACCCAGCTATACTCATTTGACAGACAGAGGCTCCAGAGACTTCAACATCACATGGGCTAAGGCTTGAACCCTGATTCCCTGATCAGCTCTGTTAGCCCTTGGCTCTCACTTGCATCCCCCTCCTCCTCTGCTCAATGGTGGATTGACCAGAAGTTCATGGAGGTGATGAGACCAGGCATGCCACCTCATTAAAGCTCATTAATTGGTCTCTGCCTGGCACCCAGCCCAGATGGCCCCTCTACCCTACCCAATGTGGCACAGGTCAGGCTGGCATGCAGCCACCCCTTCCTCCTTTTTGGGCATCAGCTTTTCCCTTCTCACCAACCTGATCCCTGGGGGCACTGGCCAAGGCCAGCAATTGATCTTTCCCATCATAGGCAAAGCTACTGATGGAATCTCATGCTTACTGAGTACCTGCTACTGACTGGGTTCCATCTCTGGGTCATGATCCCCTGGAAAAGAGAATGGATATCCACTCCAGTATTCTTGTCTGGAGAATTCCAAGGTCAGAGGAGTCTACCATCCATGGCGTCTCAAGGAGTCAGACACAACTGAGCAACAAACACTTTTAGCTTTAGTAGTTATATATATATATATATATATATATATTATATAAATATATATTTATCTCAATAGCTTTACTCATGTATATTTATCATTTGATTCTGAAACTGGTAGGGAAAAGAGAATATAATTTATCAATCCTCTAAAAATTCAAAATCTCCTATCTGTTCTTTAACATCGATTTCTGACCTGCCAAAAGCTCCTTCAGTCTATTGAAAGTTTCATATCTGATTCACCAATGGTCATCATGTTGCCTCAGCACATAGATATCTTTTAGGTATCAACTTCCCTAACCTCTTAGTTATTCTTGTTAGAGTTAGGTGCTTGATTTTTATTTAACTGCTTTCTTATTTGTTCACACCATTTATTACTTACCTGATATTCTTATTATCTCACTAGTTGATTCTTCCTCTTTGATTCTTCTTTGTTTATCCGAATTCTAATTATTATAAGTACTGAGAATTTGGTTTGTTTTTACATTCACTCTGTGGTTAGTTTTACTACTGTTTACAAATATTTATTCTCCTTTTCTCTTTTACTGCTAACCTCCTAATGAATGATTTTAACTTTTCATCCCATTTGCCAAGTGACTAACTTTTGTCAACATTGTGTGAGAAGATTTTCTATATGCTATATTTGCTATATGCTATAGCTGAGCAGGAGCTAAAAGCAAAACATGATTTGGCTTAGTTTCTCTTGCTTTTCCCCTCTGGTACAAGAAAGGTCATGTTCTAGATTGGAGCTGTCCCTTCACCCTAGCCTATAGAATTGGAGTACAAATGTAGAAAACTCAAAATTACCCAAAGATAAGAGCAGAGAAACGGCCACCCCTCAGAATACATGCAAAAAGAGTGAAACATAAACCTGCACTGTTAACCATGTGGCTTTGGGGATGTTTGTTACACAACATAGATTATCAAAGCTGAATAATACAAACATTGGCACATAGAAAGGTTGTTCTACTAAAACAAAGAATTAGTGCATTTAATATTGGGTTTGGGACCAGTAGAAGGAAGAAAAAATTCCTCCCCCAAACTATTATTAGACACTAAAACTGCCCTATATTATGCAGTTAGAAAAAAAAAACATCAACTATGAGAATTTGAAAGGCAGATAATGTGTCTAATAAAACTGTGGCTTTGACCTATAGGTTTTGGAAACTAAATGCTATTATGAAGGCTATGTATTATGCTGCATCGGATAAAGTGATACCAATAAGAAATGAGCCCAGGTTGTGTGTGTGTGGGAGGGGGTCTTCTTGCTTTCAAGAAAGGATAAGAGCAAAATTAGAGGTGGGTTTTTTTGTTTTTGTTTTTGTTTTTTTTTTTTTGTATATATATCTTAGACTTGCAGAGTTAGGAAATATAAAGGATTCTCATCTATAAATAGTAAATACAAAATTGAGAAATGTTTTGAGACCCAAAACCTCATGAATATATCTTCAGATCAAAGAACAAATCATGGACATAGCTATTGAGACACATGCTCAAGGGAAAACATAAGTCATAAGTGTGGTTCTTTGTTAAAAATCTCAGAATAGATTTTTAATATATTTTATTTATTATTACATGGGGCCTCCCTGGTTATTATATGGCCTCTAATAAATCCTTTTAGCTGAGTAAAATAGTTCAGAAAAGTTTAAGCTAAAAGTGTGATCAAGTGAAAACCATGTATGCTGAAAATATCTATAATTAATATAAGGAGAAAAGCAGGTCTCCACAATAGGTGTTTCTATGGCTAATAGAATATTAAGCTGACTAGCATCAAATTGGTAGAAAATATAGTTCAATCCTGTTTTTGAGAGATTTTCACCTTAAAATCACTACTAGTTTGTATGAAGAGTTTGTGACCATTCAATATGTAAATGAACTTTTGGCTTCCACTTTCTACTGGCAAGAAAATGGCAGAAAACTCTCATCACATGTTGCCAAGGAAACTAGTCAAAATGAAATTTTCCAGAAGGCAAAGTTTAGACCTATGGAGAAAAATGAGCTGAAGAATTCCTCGCAGTGGACAGAACCAAAAACTAATTAAGAAACATGCTCAACTACCAAGAAGAGGGATTTCTGTATTATTTGTTTAGCTGAATTTCAGATATTGTTGGACCAGTGATTGATTGCTGTGTCTCTCTCATTACTCTCTTTTCAAACAGTAATGCTTTTTGGTGGATATTCTACCATTTTATGATGGATGTGTGAGCTGGAGGGGTGCCATCATTTAGAGATAAAGTAGAGATTTATCACAAAATGATGGATTTATAGTCTGATCCCATAATTGGGTAGGACATTTAAGATGTCTTCCTTGGGGTGTGTTTTCTGTGCAGGAAAAAAGGAAATAAATATTTGTAACTAAGAGAATGTGCTGTACTGTGTTTAGTCGCTCAGTCATGTCGAACTCTTTGCGACCCCATGGTCTGTAACCCACTATGCTCCACTGTCCATGGGGATTCTTGAGGCAAGAATACTGGAGTGAGTTGCCATGCCCTCCTCCAGGGGATCTTCTCAACCCAGGGATAGAACCTAGGTCTCCTAAATTGTGCTAATACATTATTTTTCACCAATATTTACTTTTTCATTCCTCTTTCCCCAGCCCCTGCAATTGGAGAAAATATTTCCCCATTCCATTTATTCTAAACTTGCAGTGAGACTTGATTGGCCAAAAGAACATAGATAGTCATAATGTTTGGCAAGCTAAAGTATTAAAAGTGATTTCATGGGGGGTCTTTGCTTGTTGACCTCATTTCTTCCATAAGAAAGGCATAATTAATGTAGGGGTTGCTCTTTAACCTACATTCCAGAATGAGAAGAAACAGGGAACAGAGAATCAGAGAACCTACAATCTATATATGTATGTGTGTATGGTGTGGTTTAGTTGCTAAGTCGTGTCCAACTCTTGCAACCCCATGGAGAGAAGAGCCTGACAGGCTACAGACCATGGGATTCTCCAGGCAAGAATACTGGAGTGGGTTGCCATTTCCTTCTCCAGGAGATCTTCCCGACCCAGGGATTGAACCCAGGTCTCCCACAGTGCAGGCAGACTCTTTACTATCTGAGCCATGATGGAAGCCCCATGGTATAAACTTAATGAAAATTTTGAATAAGTTAATGAATAAGTGAATGAGTGGGAATGGGTTAGGGGATTGAGAAATATGATAAAGATTTGGAATGGTCAATGGTCACCTTGAGGAAAGGCAGATGAAATGAACATAGATTTCTAACCAGTGTTTAAGGTCCAGCTATGGCTGGAGAATATCAATGTAATACATTGATTGACAAATATTGACAAATGCATCTACACTTGTCATGCTTTTTTTTTTTTTTCTCTCTCTCTCTAGTGTAGCATAGCAACAAAGGTAACTTTGAGATCAAAAAAGGAGGTTTGGTCTTTATCCAGCTTTGGGGCTTTTTGTTATATAGATGAGGTAAAAGAGAGGAATATAGGGAACTGACTATTTATGAGCAGTTTAGGTAATATACAGTACAAATCAGACTGGGTGGAGAAGAGAGTGTTTGAAAGAGACTACTGATAGATTGCAGAAAATGAGGGAATTAAAAGAGGTAAAGTTCAAATGTAGCATAGTTAAGGAATTCAGAACAGTGGAGGATAGCAGTTATCATCAAAGTACAGTGCATTACATGTTAGTTTTCTGAGGTTAAAAAATGACAAGTGATGCTTACTTCTAGAATGTAGCCTTATATATATGTAAGTACTGAAGTGTGAAATTCACTGGAGATCAAGGAAACGTGAGGATGGGTTTTGGATAACAATTTTTTCTAGATTTAGAACTGAGCCAGAATAACTTCCTCTATTTTATTTTATAAAACTCAACTTTTCCATTACTAAATAATTTAATTCAATGCAATTCAAGAGAGATTTGTTAAGCATGCAGTCCAGACTCTACCTAGGCCTGTGTGAATTAAGTAAGTCACCCATTCCTCTGGGCAGAGAAAACCCTTGACCTGAGTGCACAGTTTGGGAAACACAGCATGGACTATATTACAGCTACTACTGCTTCTTTAGTGTTAGTATTGTAGACTAAAAAAAAAAAGAAAGAAATGAGAGTTGTGAGTTACGTTTTATCTGGGACAAAATGAGGACTATAGCTTGAGAGATGATGTCTCAGATAGTTCTGAAGACCTGCTGCAAAGAAGTGGGGGGAAGGTCACTGTTACATATGATTTTAGTGAAGGGGGAATACCTTCAGTCAAGCACATATTTGGCAGAAGCTTGCTGCTAGTTACAAGGAGCAGATGTCACCTTTAATGATTTTAGTACTTTTCTAGATATAAGACAATGTAAAAATTTGAATTCATAAGATCTTTTCCTGAAAATATCTATCTGAAGGCTTGTTCTGCCAGTTTTTTCAAGAGCACAGAGTACCTCATTCCTGGTCTCTACCTGGAACTCCTTTAAGGATATGTTGAAGGTCAACAACTGCAATGGCTAGTGA
Source organism: Oryx dammah (assembly GCF_014754425.2). Classification (NCBI taxonomy): domain Eukaryota; kingdom Metazoa; phylum Chordata; class Mammalia; order Artiodactyla; family Bovidae; genus Oryx; species Oryx dammah. The sequence goes on from NW_024070187.1 coordinate 77,462,584, forward strand.
CTTAATCCTTGTAGAGGCAGATGGCAAGTGCCAGGTTTTAATTGGAAGTACTTCTGTGCTTGGTACATCTTGTACAAATGTACATTGTGGCCCCAAAAACACTGTATGAAAGAAACTGTGAGAGGAAAGGAAAGGAAAGGCAAGGAATATTACTGAGTCCCTAACTGGTACCAGCCATTATGCTAGGGGTTTTAAACATGTTATCTCTTTTAATTCTCACCATACCATGTATAGTCAGAAGTTATCTCAATGTCCCAAGTATGGTAACTGAGTTTCAATAAGGTAAGTAGCCCATCCAAGTTTTAACCAGCTTTATTAAGTGGTAGAACTGTAGTATGAGCTTTTTCAGTTTTTTTTTTTTTTTCCCAGTTCAGTAGTTGAACATCAGAACACATGGCTTAAAGCAGTACATTTTTGTTTTCCTCATAATTCTGTGGGTTGTCTGGGCAATTCTTTCAATCTGGGCAACCTCACTCATATATTTGGGACAGATTGAGTGTCTGGGAAAGCTAAGGATCTATCTCCATATTGTATTTCTTCATTCAGGAAGCTAGTCTGAGATTGCTCATATGGTGGAGGGATTTTTAACCAAGTGAAAAGACTGATGCTGCGAGGGATTAGGGGAAGGAGGAGAAAGGGATGACGGAGGATGAGATGGCTGGATGGCATCACTGACTCGATGGACATGAGTTTGAGTAAACTCCAGGAGTTGGTGATGGACAGGGAGGCCTGGCATGCTGAGATTCATGGGGTCGCTGAGTGACTGAAATGAACTGAACTGAACTGATGACAATCACCCAGTGTTCAAACACTTTTTAATACTCTATATTGTATTTCCTAATATTCCACTGAATAAAGCAAATCACATGGCTAATCCTAAATGGAGAACCTTTCTCCACTTCTTAGGAACAAGAGAGGCAAAATCACATTGCCAAGTGATGCGCATGTTGGAAAAGGAGGAATTTATGGGCACTTTGCAACCTGCTATATGAATTTAATTTTGAACTCATGCTCTTCTACCATATCATATTGTTCATTGACTGTTCTTATTAATTCTAAGGTGAAGACATCATTGTACAAGTCCTTGTGGAACTGTGTAAATAAAAGGAAACTGATATGTATTTAAAACCTGTATTACATACTTAATACCATTCAAGGAGGGCTTCCCAGATGATGTGAGTGGGTAAAGAACCCACTTGCCAATGCAGAAGATATGGGAGATGCAGGTTTAAACCCTGGGTTTAGAAGATCACCTTGAGGAGAGCACAGCAACCCACTCTAGTATTTTTGCCTGGAGAATCCCATCGACAGAGGAGCCTGGTGGTCTTCAGTCCATAGGTTCACAAAGAGTTGGACACGACTGAAGTGACTCAGCACATACACAGAACACCATCCTAGGAAGTTCTCATTATCTCATATCCAGATTAGAGAGCTGGTAATCTGGGGAATAATGGCCCTCTTCAAGCAATCTAGAAGTTATTAAAGGTAAAACATATTTTAGAAATTCAAATTAAGTAGTACAGAATCAAATACATGATTGTAGAGATGTCATATACCTATAACTTTTATCTAAAATTTTTTTGTCATATTTTGGATGAGATTTTCCTCACAAAGATTCTATTATATAATAAAACAGAGTTAATTCAGGCTGTAAAATATGCTCACCACTATAATCACAAATATTCTAAGAAGAAAAAAATACACATATGCATGTATAATACATAGCATTTGGCCAATTACTTGTAGACAAAGTGGATACCATAATAATTTCAAAAATTATTTCAGGACAATCTTAAAATGTCTGTTAAATACAATCAGTTTGACTTAATCACTGTTATCATTAGCACTATTTATACCAAGTTCCAGTCTTTGAGTTAGATGCCTTTCACAGATTTTCTCTTTTAATCCTCACAATAACATAAACCAGGTAATATTATTACTCTCACTTCATATACAAGAAAGTCTCTGAGGAAAAGAAAATTTAAGCAAGTTGCCCATAGTCCTATTAGTTAGCTCTACAGTAGAGCTGAGACTTTAGTCCAGTGGTTTTGCTGCAGAGTTTGAACATTTAACTAATAAAATTTTCCTGCTTCAGTTTGCATCAGTTCTTTTTATGACTAATTACTTAAAGGTCACATCAACCACATCAGTTTGGTTCAGTTCAGTTAAGTCGCTCAGTCATATCTGACTCTTTGTGACCCCATGAATCGCAGCATGCCAGGCCTCCCAGAGTTCACTCAAACTCACGTCCATCAAGTTGGTGATGCCATCCAGCCATCTCATCCTCTGTCATCCCCTTCTCCTCCTGCCCCCAATCCCTCCTAGATCAGAGTCTTTTCCAATGAGTCAACTCTTTTCATGAGGTGGCCAAAGTACTGGAGTTTCAGCTTCAGCGTCATTCCCTCCAAAGAAATTCTAGGGCTGATCTCCTTTAGAATGGACTGGTTGGATCTCCTTGCAGTCCAAGGGACTCTCAAGAGTCTTCTCCAACACCACAGTTCAAAGGCATCATTTCTTCGGTGCTCAGCTTTCTTCACAGTCCAACTCTTGCATCCATACATGACCACTGGAAAAACCATAGCCTTGACTAGACGGACAGCATCCATGAAACCTTTAAAGTAGCCCCGATGTTTTGCTGATATGCTATCATGGCCAAGAATAAAGATGACCAACTCAAAGAGCTTACTACAGCTCTGTTTAATCCATTTGTAAAGGAAATTCAGGAATAAACTGTGGTGCATTCTTTAAACTCTCTCAAGTATTCTATTCTTAAAAATATATATATATTCTATTCTTTTGGAGGGAGATATTTAAAAGCTAATTGGTGCTTTTCACCTGAATACAAATTATGTTTGACTAATAATATAAACTTGTGTGAGGTATGGTAAGGCAGAACCCTTCTTCCTGAGGTACTTGGTTGTTAGAAACAAATTTTGAAAGTGTTCAGATGTCTGGCACTGGCCTTCCTGCATCCTTTGTGTGCAGGCTGAAGTGGTTGGATGCTCCATCAAATGTGTGAACCTGCAAACTGCAGCTTTGGCTACCTTTTCTCCTATTTCTGTAATTGAGAAGTAGTTGTGATGGCAGTGAGTGGAGTTGGTAGCAGCAGCTTCTTGCTTCTTGACTGTCTCAGGTGGTCCTTTCAGAGATGACAGCTCCCATAACAATAAAGGAACTGCAGTAAATGTACCTGAAAAGCAAAATTCCAAGCTAAATGTACAGTTATCTCATTCATAGAAACAATATAATTTATACAGATATGTGAGAATTTATTCTTCAGAATATAGAACTGTAAATCACTCAGAAGGTTTCTTTGAGAGTTAATTATTCTCTTCAGACATGTAGTATTACATACTATTTTGTGTGTGTGTGTGTGTGTTTTACCCAGCTGTTTGGATATGTTGTAATTTAAAATGTTATTATATAGTTACTGTGTGATGGTTGCATCACATTTTAGAATATAATCTGCTCTATAATCTGTAGTTTGCTTCTTTATTTTCATAATATTTATATCTGATATTTCCACCTGGAATGCATTTACTCTGGTTATTTTATCAGATTATATGTAGAAGATTAGTGTTAGAGAAACTGTCCAATCCAATTTTACAGGTGATTAAATGGAGGTTGAGAGTTTAAGGGACTTTATCTAGTAAACAAACACATTTATTTAGTGTCACATTGGGAACTAGGAACTCTGACCAGAACAGCAGAGTTCAATATTCTTTATACGATCCCACACTGCTAAAGACAGGGAGAAAATTACAGAGGAAATAAAGGAAACAGAAAATGAGATTAGAGCAGTAGCTGTTAATTAGGATGCATTCCAGGATCTTTCAGGTAAATTTCTTTTCCAAAATATGTACATACAGACCAGTACATTCCAAGATGATCGAATTTGAATATTTTGAGATTGAGATATCTAGCTGACACAGATGTGCATAGCCATTTAAGAACTACTGGGCTAGAGGAGATGCTATGTGGTAAAAGTCAGTCTGTAAAAATCACTCCTGAAATACTTGGTTTGAACTCAATTTTAGAACCTTATCTTTATTATTGGGCATAGCAAAAGACACTGCTGACCAGATTCCTTCTTGAAATTCTTTCCTTTCTTGGTTTCTCAGCTTTTCTTCTGATTTTCTATTTCTTGACTGATTTCTTCAAGTTACTCTGTGTACTCCATTTCCTCTGATTGCCTTTTTTAGTTTGTTTGCTTTTTACCTTATAAACCACAGGAATTTATATCTCATGGTTCTGGAGGATGAAAGACTGAGACCAGTGTGGACATGGTCAGGTGAGGGACATTTTCTGGGTTGCACACTCCTTGCATCCTCACATGGTGAAAGGGCAAGGAAGCTGAAGAGACTTTTTTCTTTTTTCCTTTGCATGGATTAATTGAATTTAATTAATTAATTAAATTTTACATTTTTTGTAAATATATATTTAATTGAAATATAGTCAATTTACAGTCTGTTAGTGTCAGGTTTTTGGCCCAGTAATTCAGTTAGAGTGTAAAGAATTTGCCTACAATGCAGGAGACCAGGTTCAATCCCTGGGTGGGGAGATCCTCTGGAGAAGGGACTGGCTACCCACTCAGTATTCTTGCCTGGAGAATTCCATGGATAGAGGAGCCTGGTGAGTTATAGTCCATGGGGTCACAAAGAGTCAGACAGGACTGAGCAGCTAATATAACACTTTCATATATATTGTTGTTGTTCATTTGCCTAGTCCTGTCTGACTCTTTGTGACCCCATGGACTGCAGCACACCAGGGCTCCCTGTGCCTCACTATCTCCTGAAGTTTGCCCAAGTTCATGTCCATTGCATTAGGGATGCCATCCAGTCATCTCCTTTGATGCCCTCTTCTTCTGTCCTCAATCTTTCCCAGCTCCAGGGATTTTCCAGTGAGTCATCTGTTCACATTAGATGACCAAATCACTGGAGCTTCAGCTTCAGCATCAGTCCTTCCAATGAGTATTCAGGGTTGATCTCCCTTAAGATTGACTAGTTTGATCTCCTTGCTGTCCAAGTGTCTTTCAGGAGTGTTCTCTAGCACCACAGTTTGAAGATGTCAGTTCTTTGTCATTCTTCTTTCTTTATGGTCCAGTTCTCACAACCATGCATGACCATGGGGAAGACCATAGCCTTTACTATATGGACCTTGGTCGGCAAGTAATGTCTTTGCTTTTCAACACATTGTCTAGGTTTATCATAGCTTTCCTTCCAAGAAGCAATCATTTTCTGATTTCATGGCTGCAGTCAACATTCACAGTGATTTTAGAGCCCCCAAAGAGGAAATCTATCACTGCTTTCACCTTTTCCTCTTCTATTGGCCATGTAGTAATGGGGCCGGATTCCATTATCTTAGATTTTTTTTTAATATTTAAAGTCGGCTCTTTCACTCTCCTCCTTCACCCTCATCAAGAGATTCATTTCTTCTTTGCTTTCTGCCATTAGAGTAGTATAATCTGCACATCTGAGGTTGTAGATGTTTCTCCTGCCTATCTGGATTCCAGCTTGTAACTCAATCAGCCCAGCATTTCTCATAATGTGCTAAGTTAAACAAACATAATTTTTCAGATTATTTTACAATATAGGCTATCACAAAATACTGGGCATATTTCCCTGCTTTATATAGAGTATTGTATATGTATTCATCCCAACCTCTTAATTTATCCCTCCACCTTTTTCCCTTTGGTAACTGTAAGTTTATTTTCTATGTCTATGGCTCTGTTTTATGAATAAGTTCACTTATTTTGTTTTTTAATTTCACATATAAGTGATATCATATGATATGTCTCTCTGTCTGGCTTGCCATTTGCAGCAACATCGATGGATTAAGAGATTATCAGGCTAAGTAAGCCAGACAAAGAAAGACAAATATCGTATGATATCACTTATGAAATAAAACAAAGAAAGTACACCTCTACTTGCCTTTTGAATGTAGGTGTCCTCAACTACAATGAGAGCAATGGTTCTCAAATGGAGCAATTATACAACATCAGGACCCACTCTTCACTGTCACCCCTGGGGGTTCATTATTAGCATCCAGTGAGTAGAAACTGAGGGTGCTGCTAAACACCCTACGATGCACAGAACTGTCCCCATAACAAAGACTTTTCTAAATGTCACTAAATATTAATAGTGACAAACTTGGGACACCTTGAATTAGAAGAATGTAATGTTTGTGTGCTTAGGATCATTTTTGACTAATACAAAGTAGGTAAAAAAAGGCAAGCATTTGTGTGTAAAATGACTTTCAAATGTTTATTCTTTTACCTTTAATAATAGAGCCATAACTATAAATGTGTAGCCATTATGGAGCATATTTGAGGACAAGAACTGCTTCTCATTCATTTTCATATCTACAAAACTTAGGATATTAAGTAGTTTGTTTTATTCAATTTTTAAAATAGACTGAGAACATGGAAATTGGAGTTGGAATCTACCAAAATGGTCACTATGCCATTCTGTGACTTAATCTGAAGGTAAATAATAAAAAGTACTAGTATCAACTTCATATTTTGAAACTTTTAATAGTGGGCAATAAATTTACTATAAGATACAGGCTAAAAAAATTTAAAAAGCATTTATAAAGTAACAAATCATATCTTATCTTCCAGATTTACAAGCTCTGATCTTTGGCTTCCTGTTCCATGCTCAAGAGGAAGAATAAAGTAGAAAGGGTTCTTAGTAACAAGCTGATTTCAAGGATACTTCAACCTTGGTTTTATGCTGTGTAGGAAGAGAAAAGGATATATTCTTGTGAACTTTGTGTTCAATGATGGATACATTGTGATTAGATTATGACTGACCTGAATTCAGTAATGCTGTTTATCAGGCTCTAAGGTAAGAGAACAGAGCTCTTTTAATTGAAATGGATTTTATTTCAATTTCATAATGCCTAACATAGAATGAGAGGGATAAGAACAGTAAGAAGAAATTCCATTTCTCATTATCTCAGTGATTACCAGCTGGTAATGTTTTATTTTACTAAATTAGATGTTTTATTAAATAGATAAGAGAAACCATAAAAATAACAAAAAATAACACAAAAATTGTATTATATACAGTGCTTATTATTTCTGTAAAATGTGTTGATTTGGTTTCATATATTAAAAAAAAAAAGATTTAATGCTTGGAGCATGCTGAAATCTAAAAGGCCTTATCTCATGCTTAGCTAATTATTTTGACAGGGGTCTAACTGATGTGCACTTTTACATGCAAACGAGTTTGTGGCAAACAGGATGACTGCCATCTCCATAAAAATTCCATAACTAATTTTTATCTCCACAGAGATTAAGCAGTGAAAGCTAGCAATTAGAATGCAGTGACAATGTTTTTCTCTGCAATTGATTAGTGTATGCAATGTTCATCTAGTAGAAGGACTCTAAACAGTTCCACCAATTATTTCCCTTTTAGAACCTCATACTAATGTGCCATCTATGTATATGTAAGTCTGTTATATATATATATATTTTTTCTGCCATCCCTCTGAAGCATCTAGTCTTTTTGACACACACTCCTCCTGGTAAATTTTCCAATTTGATTCTCTTTTCCTTATGATCCTTTTTGCTTTTCTTTCTTCATTGACTTTTTATGCTTAGTCACTCAGTTGTGCCTGACCCTCTGTGACCCCATGTACATTAGCTCACCAGGCTCCTCTGTCCATGGGATTCTCCAGGCAAGAATACTGGAGTGGGTTGCCATTTCCTTCTTCACACTTGGTTTTTAGTTGTTCTTATATATCCTTGGCTGAGAGTGTTGCCAGAGTTTTAGCCCTGGTTCTCAATGTATTGATATATCAGAGATACTATCATTCCCCACGCTGTCATGTCTTAAAATCTTGATAAATCATTCAATTTTTCTTTTTCATGTATAAAAATGTTAGTACTCAGCTATGTTCCACTTTTTGTGACCTATAAACTGTAGCCCACCAAGCTCCTCTGTCCATGGACCCTCCAGGAAAAAATATTGGCGTGGATAGCCATGCCCTCCTCCAGGGGATCATTCTAACCCAGGGATTTAACCCAGGTCTATTGCATTGCAGGTGGATTCTTTACTGTCTGAGCCACCAGAGAAATGGATGTTTACTTTTAGTTTTGTTTCCTTCCTTTTTTAATCCTTTTGCATACAATCCTACTCTGTTATATATACTCATGAACTTGTGCCAAAGATTCTGAATTTTTGTTTTCCTTATGTCTATGCCTTCATTTTGAATCTATTTTATTCAGTACCTCAAACAAATTTTTCAGAAACATGACTACTTTCATCATATTACCTCTTAGTTCAAAATCATCAGTTAACCCCATTTTTCCCTGAATCAAACCCTTCCTCTTTGAAGAATTTGATATTACCCATGAGCCTCCTAATTTATCTCTCTTATTTGATTTTTGATGGTCCTCAACACATTTTTCAAAATTTGCTCACTAAATTTGTCACTTTTCACTTTACTCAGGCTTTCCTAGGCTTGGAATAGCCTTCTTTGTTCATTTAATATAGCTAATTATAATCTTTCAGAGGCCATCTCAGGTCACACTTTATATTCAAGTCCTATGATAGATATATTCCCCCTAGGAACATAGAGGATTAGTTATTTATGTGATATCTTTCAGAGAGTATGATGTAAACTTTTAGGTTTCTTGCTTTGCTATATTGGTAACTTTTGAATACACACACACATACACACACACACACACACACACACACACATACATACATACATACATACATACATACATACATACATATACATCTGGCTTCCCAGGTTCAGTGTCAAAGAATCTGCCTTCCAATGCAGAGGACATTGGAGATGTGGGTTAGATCTCCTTGTCGGAAGGTCCCCTGAAGAAGGAAATGGCAACCCACTCCAGTATTCTTGTTTGGAGACTCCCCATGGACAGAGGAGCCTGGCAGGCTACAGTCCATGGGATCACAAAGAGTCAGACATGACTGAGTGTCTAAGCACAGCACGCAACATCTGTCTTACACAGCTAGTTCCTATTCTGTGAATGGGTAGGAGGAAAATGAAAGAGAACCCTGGATCTGCCCATGGGGGGCAGAATAGGCTCTACAAAGACCACAGTAGCAGCAAGTCTCAAACTTGTTTTGTCACATACTTGCTGTGGAACCTTTGAATGAATCATTTAAAATCTCTTAATTTTTCATATGCAAAATAATGATTCATCTGCCTTCTAAGCTCAGATTATTTCCATGTTGTAAAAATTTATTTCATATGTAAACATTTTGGTGACTGTTAAATACTAACAGTCACCAAAATTAGTCACTAATAAGTATGATTACTATTACTATTTTTCGAATGCAGTACATGAAAAGGCTCATGCTAAGAGTTGACTCATTGGAAAAGACTCTGATGCTGGGAGGGACTGGGAGCAGGAGAAGAAGGGGATGACAGAGGATGAGATGGCTGGATGGCATCATTGACTCGAGGGACATGAGTTTGGGTGAACTCCTGGAGTTGGTGATGGACAGGGAGGCCTGGTGTGCTGTGATTCATGGGGTTGCAAAGAGTCGGACATGACTGAGTGACAGAACTGAACTGAACTGAATGTGAAAAGGCCCAAATTGTCAACCCTGCCATTGGCAAAGAAATAAAGTGAAGTCGCTCAGTCATGTCCGACTCTTTGTGACCCCGTGGACTGTAGCCCACCAGGCTCCTCTGTCCATGGGATTCTCCAGGCAAGAATACTGGAGTGTGTTGCCATTTCCTTCTCCAAGGGATCTTCTGGACCAAGGGATTGAACCCAGGTCTCCTGCATTGCGGGCAGACACTTTAACCTCTGAGCCACCAGGGCAGACTAACAAATAAGTATGATTATTATTACTATATTCCCCATGCAGTACACGAAAAGGGCCAAATTGTCAACCCTGCCATTGGCATGTCAGGATTAAAAAAATATAGAAATACCTCATTCCTATTTATCATAACTACCAGAGGAGCACTTAGAAATATATTTCAAAGTCAGACTTTCTAGTAGCTAGATGGATTAACATAGTATCTCAAACAATATTAGGCACATTCTGAACTATGCTGGGGTATGTTACACATGAGGAAGCAGATTAACTGACCAATGTATTTTAGGTTAAAATTCTCAAAACCAATACAGTATTGTAAAGCAAAATAAAGTAAAAAAAAAAAAAATTCTCACTGGAACCATAATTTAAACTAAAGCTAGGTACATAGAAAAAACAAAACAAAACCCAAAATGCACAAAGCATAATATTGTGTTTTCCTTATAGCAAAATTGAAAAGTAGGAATGAATGCTAGTTTTGGTGTAATAATTATATGCACCAGATATTTTAAAGTATGCACAAAGTAACATATGGCTTAGCTGTTCAGCTACAATGAAAATGTGGATTTTTAAGAATAAAAGTTAGCTTGAAAAGCAGCAGGCAACAGTAATCTCAAATCCCCTGTATACCCGTAAAGTGGAGAAACCATCTGCACTGTGTGTAAGCTGATGACCTTGGATTAATTCAAGCAATGTCATTACCCAATTAGTTGAGGAAGGAAAGATACTTGGGAATTACAATTACAGATCCATTAAAATTGTGCAGTGCTTTTATTCTCAATATTTATTAAATCACATCTGTCTGCTAATCATTATAGGATGATTTTTTTTTCACATAAAGGAGACTCAGTTTGATAGGTAAAACAGTGAGCCAGTCCTGAATAGGCTAATTATGCTACTTGAGCATACTTCAAGTATGTCTGTTCTGAAAAAATATTAATAGCTCTTTTTTAATCTCTTGACTCCTTAGATGGTAATAGCTCTATTTGAATAATCTCCTTAATTATAATGAACTATTTCTAACCAAAGTATAAATATAAATATGCATGCCAAATTATGTAGTAATTTCATGGTTTTCTATTCTACTTATTCTTCTTTTATAGTGACCCTGCTGTGTCTCTAGGGGTCATGGCAAATAAACTAATAGTTCTTGGACATTTTAATTTTTGTTTGTTGTTATTTTATTTAAGTGGAAAGCTTAAGTTTCACAGTGGACTTAAACAGAAATTTTCTAAGTAACTATCATTTCTCATCATTTAATTTGAGAAGGTTAATGACAAGAATGTAATATGCACAGAAAACCTTACATGTAGAAGAAAATGTATAGTTATGACATTTATGTATACAATATAGGTAAATGTGATACAATTATACACAAAAATCCAAAGTAACGTTAATTAGACTGTTTTGAAAGACAATGCTAAAATTGAAAAAAACTCATGTTATTTTAATAATAATATACAAGAAAAGCTGCATGACAATTGCCATTAGACTTTTTTATGATTTTTGTAAGAACATTTTCTCTTCATGTGGTACTGTTGTTAAAAGAGATAAATAATGGCACTCATTATGGCATCACTGACTCAATAGACATGAGTTTGAGCAAGCTCTAGGAGATGGCAAAGAACAGGGAAGCTTGGCATGCTGCAGCCCATGGAGCTGCAAAAGGTCATACAACGTTAAGCTGAACAACGACACAATACTTGTCTCTATAATTACCTTCAGTGGAAAAGAAAAAGTGGCTTTAAAAAACAAGTATTCATTGATTTATTCATACAAAAATTATTAATGAGTGCCTGTGTTATTTTAGTCACACGTCTACACATTGCAGATACAGCTAATAAAGAAGCAAAGGAGAGCCAAGAAAGACTGGTATTTCAGAGGAAAAGTCAAGAAATATTTTATGGTGGGACTTAGCATAGAGGAGGTTATTGGTGACTTTGACAACAAAGATGTTAAGGGAATAGAGGTGACAGGAGATGACTAGGGAGAGTTCAGGAATTGAGGATCAGGAATTAGAAACCATAAGTACTGACAACTCCTTTGAAGATTTCATCGTGAGGAGAGTGTCTTGGTCAGTTTTAGCTGCTTTAAGGAAGAATCATGGATGAGCAACAGAAATCTATGTCTCACAGTCTTGGAGGCTGGAAGTCTGAAATCCGGGTGCTAATGTGGCTAAATTCTGCTGAGAGTTCTTTTCTTTGTTGCAGACTACTGAATTTTTGTTGTATCATATGACAGTAAGACACAACAGAGCTTTCTGGTCTCTTTTTATAAGGACACTAATGCCATCATAAGAACTTCATGACTTAATCACCCAAAAGACCCACTTCTGAATACCATCATGTGGGGATTAGATTTTAACATAAGAATCTTGGGAGAACCCATTCAGTCCTAACAGTGAGATAGGAAAGGACAGTATCAGCAGAAGGATATAAGATCAAGGAGAGTTGGATGGTTGGTTTTAAGATGGGAGCTGTTAAAGCATGATTTATCTTTAAGCTATGATTCAGATGTGAGGGCAAAGGCAAAGACACAATAGATAGTCCATAACTGTAGGAGCAAAGTCTTGATTTTGTTTTTAGGATCCAAATCATACATGAGGGTGACTGCTGATTTCATCTGGAGTACAGATAGAGTATGTGGGCACTAATGGAAGTTCATTCACTGATTTGGTGTTTGAGGAGGATCTCTGATTGTATCTTTTTTATTTTTAATAATGGTATCATCTGAGAATGAATGAAGCTAATGAATGAATAAGTGACTGAATGAATAACTAAATTAGGGATGAGTGTCAAAAATGCACTAAATTTTAAAAAAATACTGATTAAACTTCTATAAGATGAAATATGTATAAAGTACTGATAGACACAAAGCAAGAATATTATTGATTGAATTAACACATAAGACTTCTGTAAACATAAAAGACTTCCTTTATGTAGAATTCAATTGAAAGTTCAAATGACGTTTATTAGTCTGTGATGAGCAATGATAGTCACAATGTTCACAGTACTGATTGACTCTGACATATTGCAAGATTCTCAAGAGCTTTCTAAGTCAATAAGGAGAATTCTGTATAATTTAACTGTTGTTCATTGTATTTTATCATATTTTAAAATTTGTTAAATCCAGAACTACAAATTCTCTGCGGTTCAAGGCTGCAGAAAATTCCCTCTGGTAAATTTAGTATTCAGAAATAAAGCTTGATCACTCCTGTTAATTTTTAGTTGTCTCCCAGGAGATGGTGAATCTCAAACAAGGCAAGGAATTCAGTTTTAAACTTCTGAATCACTTAATTTACATTTTAATAATGAATTACATTAAAAATGTTACCATTTGAAAGAAATTTTTTTGTTGATTAAAAAATTAGAAATAAGGAACAAAAGAAGAAAAAATACTCTGAGCACTGACAGCAAGACAATTTTGCTGACATCTGTATGATAATAATGTTGGAATATAGTGTCTATGTATGGCTTATCTTACACCTATGATTAATTTATATTCAATTGACATAGTAGTTGGTAGAACTTTGTAATTCTTAGAAAGACCCACATATTAATAGTCACTGATAAGTTTAACTCTGCTATCTTAACTTTTCTGCTCCTAACAAAGACCCTCTTGACAATGGTCTTATTGTCAAGGCAGAATGAGCATATAGCAGGTAGTAATTTACAACAAAATGAACATTAATGAAGGAAAAAATAGAAAAACATAACCAAAATTTAGTAACATATGATTTTATAACTGAGGCTATAATGATTATGTTACATTGAATGATTTTAATTAGAATATGGTTGTTTAACTGCTAAGTTGTGTCCCACTTTTTTGTGACCCCATGGACTGTAGCCTACCAGGCTCCACTGTCCATGGGATTTCCCAGACAAAAATATTGGGATGGTTTGCCATTTTCATCTCAAGAGGATCTTCCCAACCCAGGGGTCAAACCCACCCTCCTGCATTGCAGGTGGAATCTTTACTGCTAAGCCACCGGGGAAGGCCTTAGAATATGGTATAGTTGAATAAACACCAAGCACCTTTTGAATATTGATTCTGCTACTAAATATTTCCAGACATTGAGTGAATCATTTATTTTCTCTTAAAATAAGTTTCATCATATCAAAATTTTAATGATATCTAACTCATAATTTCAGTCAGTTCAGTCACTCAGTGAATCCGATTCTTTGTGACTCTATGGACTACAGCATGCCAGCCTTTCCTGTCCATCACCAACTCCTGGAGCTTACTCAAACCCATGTCTATCGAGTCAGTGATGACATCCAACTATCTCATCGTCTGTCATCCCCTTCTCCTCCTGCCTTCAATATTTCCCAGCATCAGGGTCTTTTTCACTGCGTCAGTACTTTGCATCAAGTGGCCAAAGTATTGGAGCTTCAGCTTCAGCATCAATCCTTCCAATGAATTCAGGACTGATCTCCTTTAGGAGGGACTGGTTGGATATCCTTGCTGTCCAAGGGACTCTCAAGAGTCTTTTCCATTACCACAGTTCAAAAGCATCGATTCTTCAGTGCTCAGCTTTCTTTATGATCCAACTCTCACATCCATGTATGACTACTGGAAAAACCATAGTTATACTGACCTTTGTCAGCAAAGTAATGTCTCTGTTGATTATTATTATTTATATAAATTTATTTTAATTGGAGGCTAATTACTTTACAATATTGTATTGGTTTTGCCATACATCAACATGAATCCTCCACAGGTATACACATGTTCCCTATCCTGAACCCCCTTCCTCCTCCCTCCCCGTACCATCCCTCTGGGTCATCGCAGTGCACCAGCCCCAAGCATCCAGTATCATGCATTGAACGTGGACTGGCAATTCGTTTCATATATGATATTATACATGTTTCAATGCCATTCTCCCAAATCATCCCACCCTCTCCTTCTCCCACAGAGTCCAAAAGACTGTTCTATATATCTGTGTCTCTTTTGCTGTCTCACATACAGGGTTATCGTTACCATCTTTCTAAATTCCATATATATGCATTAATATACTGTATTGGTGTTTTTCTTTCTGGCTTACTTCACTCTGTTTTTGAATATACTGTTTAGGTTGGCCATAGCTTTTCTTCCAAGGAGCAAGCGTCTTTTAATTTCATGGCTGCAGTCAACAGCTGCAGAGATTTTGGAGCCCAAGAAAATAAAGTGTGTTACTGTTTCCATTGTTTCTCCATCTATTTGCCATGGAGTGATGGGACCAGATGCCATGATCTTATTTTTCTGATTGTTGAGTTTTAAGCCAGATTTGGAAATGGCAACCCACTCCAGTACTCTTGCCTGGAAAATCCCATGGGTGGAGGAGTGTAGTATGCTACAGTCCAAGGGGTCGCAAAGAGTCAGACACGACTGAGTGACCTCACTTCACTTCTTTCAATTTCATCAAGAGTGAAAGAGTGTATTTTATATACCATTTACCTTTAGTCTCAGAAACTTCATTTAACAGTTTTTGTAGTTTAGTTTTTATGAGAATAAAGTTTCTCAGCATATATTTACTTGAAAATGTCTCAATGTTTTCTCAAATTTTGCAGTATAGTTAAACTAAATAGGTAATTCTAGATTTATGTGTGTGTATATATATATGTATATTTCAAAACTTAAAAAAATTACACCATTGTCTTTTTTCCTTCACTTACTCTGATCAGAATTGAGCTAGCATTATTATCAATACTCTCCTGTAAATAAAATATTTGTTGTTGTTGCTGTTGTTGGCGTCTTTCCAAGTTTTACTCATATTTGGTGTTCTGCAGTTTGATTATGATGAGACTGAATGTGGGTTTGTTTGTATTTATCAAGTTTGGAGTTCTCTGAGTTTCTTAGATGTATAAATTATATGTTCTTTCAGCATTTCTTTAAGCATTACTATTTTTTATTTTCCTTTCTTTATCTTATTCTTATGGATAAAATTTTTTATTTTGTTTCTCTGTTTTATATATTAGATAAATTTCATTCTACTATCTTTATATTTCCTCTCTCTTTGTCTCTCTTCACCAGCTTCAAAGCTCTCTAAAGCTTGCAAATTCTTAAATTTAGATATTGTATTTCCTGTCTCAAAATTTCCAGTTACTGTTTATAATTTCTATTTCTCTGTTGAAATTATCCACCAGTTTGATTATTAAGACCAGATTTTCCTTTAATTCCTTAAACATTATGTGTTAGCTACTTTAAATTCCTTGCGTATTCATCTAAACTCTGTTTTATTTAAGTGTATGTATGCCTCTGTGTGCTGCTTATTCTCTTGAATGTGGGCTAGATATTCCCATTCCCATTTGTTAATTTTTACTGTTGTCTGAATGATTCATTTTAGATGCACTAGTTCCTGTCACTTTCCCCTGGAAGTTTTGCATTCTAGATGACACTTATGTGACTTGCTGATTAACTTGCAAGCTTGAAGTCTTGATTGTATGATTTCTTAGAACAGATCTATGTTTGTTTTGCCTATAGTCTCAGTGAATTCCTTAAACCTAAGAAAAAGGTTTCACCATTCTTAGATTTCAGTAGAAAACCCATGTGTTTACCAAACATCTAAAATATACCAGTGTTAGCTAAATGTTTTCTATTGGACTTCTTTTTTTTTAATTTAAATTTATTTATTTTAATTGGAAGCTAATTACTTTACAATATTGTATTGATTCTGCCACACATCAACATGAATCCACCACGGGCATATATGTGTTCCCCATCCTGAACCCCCCTCCTACGGACTTCTTATAGTCTTCCTCATGCATGCATACTTTCTGAGCATTTTATATACCTGTTTTCTGCTTTTCTCTCTGTGTGCCCTTCTCATTCAGTTTGTTTTATTCCTTCAGTTGCCAGCAGTCTGGAACCTCTAAACTTTATCTTGTGATAACCTCAATCTAATAAGTCTATGACTATTCCCTGAATTTTAGCTACTCCATGACCTTCAGATGTGGGGACCATCTCAGGAGGAAATCTGTATAAATATAGATCTAATCCAATCTGATTCCTTTTTTTTAACAGTCAAATTCGCTTGAATTTTTGTCTAATTTTGTTTATTCTATAGTATCTTTTATGCTTTGTTCAACAGTTATATATACTTATGATCTGCCCAAAGTAAATTAAAAACTACTCTACCAATACCAGTCTTTCTATTATATCATAATGATTAATGGTATCTATATTGTCATTAGTATTGACTAGCACATGCTAAAGTTTAAAGATTCAATCTGTAAAGTAATATATATTATATGGAAAATTTATTTTAAAAATGTAAGGTGCTACCTAATATGCATTGGTATATTTTAGGTTATAGTAAATATGCTAAGTGGTTTAAAGTAAATGCATTTTCATTTAAGTAAAATTTAGCTTACTAATACAAATAAAGTTCCTCAAGCAAGCATACCATTAGGAGAAACTAATAGCATATAATGGAGGTGATTTTGCTTTCAGGTTTTCATTCATTTGTATAAGTTAAAATGATTTTCCAATTTTAAGTATTTAAATATGGCCATCACATAAAACATGAAGTAAACTTTGAGAATTCATGAAATTGAACTCAATGTTGTCTCTGATTACATAGGCTAAACAAAATGTAGCTAGATGAGGGAAAGAAAATCTGTGACCAAAAGTTCATGGTGATAAAATTGTCTTGAAACTTCAGAAACCTTCAAGAAAGAGAATTTTTAAATTAGAATTGTGAGGAAATTTTGAAGTAGAATATATTGGCCAGCAAAAAGTATAATTTATAGTTGTTAACGGTAGTATTTCAAACAATTTAAAGTTTTTATTTTCCTAAATATATTTTTACTCTAAGTAATTTAACTCATTACTTCATGACAAATAGAAGAAGACAAGGTGGAATTAGTGACAGATTTCCTCTTCTTGGGCTCTAAAATCACTGTGGATGGTGACAGCAGTCATGAAATCTGAAGATGATTGTTTCTTGGCAGGAAAGCAATGAGAAACCTAGACAGTGTATTGAAAAGCAGAGATATTACTCTGCCGACCAAGGTCCATATAGTCAAGGCTATGGTCTTCCCAGTGATCATGTATGATTATGAAAGCTGGACTGTAAAGAAGGCAGAACGCCAAAGAATTGATGCCTTCAAACTATGGTGATGGAGAAGTCTCCTGAAAAGTCCCTTGGATATCAAGGATATCAAACCAGCCAGTCTTAAGGGAAATCAATCCTGAATACTTGTTGGAAGAACTGATGCTGAAGCTGAAGCTTCAGTATTTTGGTCATCTGATGTGAACAGTCAACACATTGAAAAGTCCCTAATGCTAGAAAAGATTGAGGGCAGAAGGAGAAAGAGTTATAGGATGAGATAGCTGGATGGTATCACCGATGCAATGGACATGAGCTTGGGCAAACTTCAGGAGATGGTGAGGGACAGGGAAGCCTGGCGTGCTGCTGTCCATGCGTCACAAAGAGTCATACACACCTGGGTGACTGAAAAACAACAGTTTAGCCCTACAGTTACTTATAAGTTATTTCGATATTCTGAATATTCCAAGATTATTATTTCAGCACTCCCTGGTCTTTCTTTACTTGTAGTCTTCAGTATCTCCTAGGTCAACCACTGTAAGGTATTGTCTACTTTCAGATTGCATTTACTGGCTCCCCAGAGTTGATCTTTTTTTCATTCTGAGCTGAACAAACTGATTTAATTTCCCAATCTCATTGATAGAATCAACTGTATAATATCATTTTTCTTATTTTATAATGTGAGATTGCAAGTCATAGAGCTGTACCTTCACAGTTTGTTATTGAATGGAAATACAGAATGCATTCTAATCTTGCACATCATATCTAGAGCATTGAACCACTATACAAATAATCACCTCCAATTGAGCTTGGAAATGGGAGCATCTTGCAGCAAGCAATATCTATCCTGGATTGCTGTGAAGTTCATTCGCTCTTTACCCAAAGCTTTGCAGCAACCCAAGTTGCAAGTATAAAAAATATAACTCTTCTATCAAATTTTTTTCCCCTATGCTCTGTCTACTTTGCCATTTTGACAGCCAAAGTCCCACAAAAGATTTAATGGGAAGAATTTAAAAAGATTTCAGGGGAATTGTGTCTCCCTCCTCTTTCTCTAAGCACCTTTTATTGTACATCTGGGGCTTTGGATATTTTATTCTGTAAACTTCTTTCAAACATTCCTTTCTGAGTTGTACTCTGCCACATGCTATCATTTGACTCTTCTATACTAAACAGGCAGAAAAGAGTTCCTGGCTGCTTGTGGTATAGTATCAACCTTTTATTTAAATACTCACATGTCTAAGTATAGCAGCCAAAGTTCATTGCTTGTATATTTCTAGATCACACACATGTTTAATTTTTGCATTCAATATATGGAATTGGAGCTGAAAAAAGAAAATAGTGGGAATGTTTTCAGGGTCAGAGTTGGACTGGCAATGATTTATCGAAGACAAAATAAAGTGTCTGGATACTGGGTGCATTTTTTTTTTTTTTAATTTTTGCCTGCTGAAATTTATCAAAGATAATTAACATGGAACTAAATCAAGATTATTGTTCAGCAAACACACATTTCAGGTCTAGTGTGTGCCAGGAACTCGGATACATACTGAATAAAAAGTTGTCAGAATAGCATATCTTGAACATATCTAGATATTAATTTCAAACGTGATTTACAAGTTTGAGTTATAGAATAAGAAAACAATCCTTTGCTATTCTGACAAGACACATCCAGTATCTTTTTTCCTCAAGGATCTGTTGTCCTGAGTATGAGAGCTGAAGTTTCCAACATAAAGAATACCATCCATCCACTTTTAGCCTTTCAATTTGTCAAGGGATATGTTTGTTGATCTATAAAAGTTTATTCTTAAACTTTAATAACTCATTTAAAAACTCATTTTGCCTATTTTTCCTATGCTAGTTCTTCTAATGTTTTCAAAGCTCTTTTGTTTTTTATAGCATACATAGGGAGTCATAATGAGGGATATAGTGAATAGAATAGGCCTAAGATTAGGGAACTGAAGTTAATTCATTTCCCCTTGAAACTGGCTCTGCAGTAAGTCATTAGGTAATAGTAAATTCCTTAATGAAATCATCAAACATTAAATCAGAACACAAAGAAGTGAGAGTTTTAAAAAATATTTCGGAGTCCAAAAATTTCAAAAACAAAATAAAACAAAAGAGCAAACAGGTTGAAAAGTCATTATTACCAAACTAGGGGGACAAAAAATAAATTTAGTACTAAGAAAACATCAGAACTATTTTGCTTAATGTACGTCAAAATGATTTTTTTTTCTTCCTGAACAAATACATTAGCTATGCCACCCATTACTTAAACAATTTGAAAGAAGCTCACAATAGATAAGGAGATGGAAATGGGTGGATAATCTCATCCAGAGGAGAAATCTACAGTATAACTCTTCTAATTTCACATAATACTTCATGGAAAAGACACAACAGAAGAATCATAATCATATCATTGCCTCTTTACTTTGGACTGTACTTTACATACACCTCAACAAATTGATTTTTATACCATCAGTGCAGTGTCTCCAACAGATAATTTTATGGTGTAAGTTTTATAAATGTTCTTCTTAAAATAGAAGTCAACTTAAACACTTAAAATAGTCAAATTAAGGCAAGTTGACTAGAATACAGATCATACATATCAGGGTTGTTAGGAAACTGAAGGTGATTTTTATCTCTGTATCAATTAAAAAAGAAAACAGAACTTGAAGAGACAGAAAAGCTATGACTAGAGCAATGATACTCAAAACTTGCTTTTAGGACTCTCTTATTGCGTTAAAAAATTAAGTACCACAAAAAAGCTTGTATTCACATGAGTTATATCTACCAATATTTATTATGTTGGAAGTTAAAAATCAAATGTTAAAGAATGAATAATAGTAATTTTACTATGATAGCATAAAAAATTCCTTAGATAACTACAATCTTCAAAATAAAAATGTGGTAAATTGATTTTTGAATAGTTTTTCGAGTCTCTTTAATACATGGTAGAGTAGAAGATAATATTTTTCTATGTATCTCTGAATTCAACCTATTATATTATTTTGGTTGAATAACATGAAGAAAATCTGGCTTTACCAGGATTTATAAATGCAAAGGGAAAAAATGTTTCAATACCTTTTTTTACTTGTTTTGGAATATTCTTTGATTCTACATCAAAACTCAGCATAGGTAATTTCTTAGAAATCAGTAAATAATATTAAATAATATTAATGAAATATACATTCTTACCTTAAAGATTATCATCTCTTTTGCACTTTACTTGGATCATTTCTCTATGCATTGTTTTATAACATCATATTATGGCCACTTGGAAAATATTTGTCTACTGAGTTATAAAAAATTTCTATAACTCATTATAGAAATATACAAAACTATATTTTATTTAAAATATGTATTTATTATATATTTATATAATTATTATATATTATTATATGTAATTTGTATGTACTTATATATAAATATAGGGCTTCTCTGATGGCTCAGATGGTAAAGAATCTGCCTGCAATGAAGGAAATCAGGGTTTGATCCCTGAGTCAGGATGATCCCTTAAAGAAGGGAATGGCTACCCACTCCAATAGACTTCCCTGGTGGCTCAGACAGTAAAGCATCTGCCTGCAAGGCGGGAGACCTGGGTTCGATCCCTGGGTTAGGAAGATCCTGTGGAGAAGGAAATGGAAACCCATTCCAGTACTCTTGCCTGGAAAATTCCATGGAATGAAAAGCTTGATAGGCTACAGTCCACGGGGTCACAAAGAGTCAGATACGACTGAGCAACTTCACTTTCACTTTACCCACTTCAGTATTCATATAATTATAATTTATAGTTATATAATTGTTATAAATATAATTTATGCATAGTAGAGTGTTATAATTTATAATACTAAAGAGCCTCTTGATGAAAGTGAAAGAGGAGAGTGAACAAGTTGGCTTAAAACTCAACATTCAGAAAACTAAGATCACAGCATCCAGTCCCATCACTTCATGGCAAATAGATGGGGAAACAATGGAAACAGTGACAGACTTTATTTTAGGGGGCTCCAAAATCATTGCTGAAGGTGACTGAATCCATGAAATTAAAAGACACTTGCTCCTTGGAAGAAAAGCTATGATCAACCTAGAAAGCATATTAAAAAGCAGAGACATTACTTTGCCAACAAAGGTCCATCTAGTCAAAGATATGGTTTTTCCAGTAGTCATGTAAGGATGTGAGAGTTGGGCTATAAAGAAAGCTGAGCACTGAAGAATTGATGCTTTTGCACTGTGGTGTTGGAGAAGACTCTTGAGAGTCCCTTGGACAGCAAGTAGATACAGCAGTCCATCCTAAAGGAAATCAGTCCTGAATATTCATTGGAAGGACTGATGCTGAAGTTGAAACTCCAATAATTTGGCCACCTGATGCGAAGAGCTGACTCATTGGAAAATACCCTGATACTGGGAAAGATTAAAGGCAGGAGGAGAGGGGACGACAGAGGATGAGATGGTTGGATGGTATCAGCAACTTGATAATCTTGAGTTGAGTAAGCTCCAGGAGTTGGTGATGGTCAGGGAAGCTTGGCATGCTTCAGTCTTTGAGGTCACAAAGAGTTGGACACAACTGAGTGACTGAGCTAACTGATGAATATAATTATAGATTTTATTTAAGTTATATATTTTATTTAAACATGATTTGATACATTTTATAATTTATATAAATTGTCAAATTCATTATATAAATCAAATATCAAAATATAATCTTTATTAATATTACCTCTGATTATGTCAGAAGATTCTTTACTTCTTCAGAGATTTTAAGTTCATAGAAGTGGGTGGGCGTTTTCCCAGCTTCAACTTTTCGCTTGAATTCTTGACAGCAAACCTGTCATTTGCTTTCCTGGGCATGACAGGCTGAGTTTGCTTATTTTTGGGAAAATGTCTTCCATGCATCCAAGTCTCAGTACTCATAGATTGTGTGTCAGACAGCCTTCCAAATGACAATGGTGTTTTATGAAAAAATGTACTTGCTTTTGGTTCAGTGACCCAAGGAAACAAATTTTCATGCAAGTTTTCTGTGAGATAATAATTGTATTTAATTATATAATAGAAATGTTTTTTGTGTATTTCTCATATCATTGCACAGAAAATTTAAAAGATACCCATATACTCAAGGGCTGCTGCTGCTGCTGCCAAGTCACTTCAGTGGTGTCCGACTCTGTGCGACCTCATAGACGGCAGCACACCAGGCTCCGCCATCCCTGAGATTCTCCAGGCAAGAACACTGGAGTGGGTTGCCATTGCCTTCTCCAATGCATGAAAGCGAAAAGTGTAAGTGAAGTCTCTCAGTCGTGTCTGACTCTTCGCGACCCCATGGACTGCAGCCTACCAGGCCCCTCCGTCCATGGGATTTTCCAGGCAAGAGTACTGGAGTGGGTTGCCATTGCCTTCTCCAACTCAAGGGCTGAGATTTAATAAAAATCAGTATATTCACTGCTTCCTCATGGACATTCTTAGTTGAGATTTGCATTTTTTTAATCACATGTGCATGGTATTGAAGAATGCTTAACTGCTCATAAAGGCTTGAATTAGTCCTCTGATTTATGTTAAGATGCCACCACTTTTACCCACCTAAAGAGTAGGACTGAGCAACTACCACTTTTGTTTTTGCTTTTCCACGATCATTGTGATGTCAACACATTGAAGTGATAAATAATTTCTTACTATTGTCATTGAAACAATTTCGGTCTTAACTACCTCCTGAAATAGTATAAGGGATACCTGCTGCTGCTGCTGCTGCTGCTGCTGCTAAGTCGCTTCAGTCGTGTCCGACTCTGTGCGACCCCATAGACGGCAGCCCACCAGGCTCCCCCATCCCTGGGATACCTAAGATTCTCTAAATCATACTCTGAGAAATTGCTGCTTTAGAGCAGGAAAACAAAAAATGATTCAGCTGTCTAGCTGAATCATCTTTTTATTCTGAAAACTAGTGTTGAAGTCTTTGAGAATAATTGGGACATAATAAGGCTAAAAGGCATGTGATTTGGATTTGTTATCCTGTCCAATAAGGAAATCAATTGTGTGTATTCCTGGAATTGGAAATGTCAACAGGAAATTAACCTGCTTCCTGAAGAGTCCAAACTCTTTCTAGAACATTTTCTTCATGAATCTTCTGCAGTAAGAATTGCTCTAAAAATAAATACAGACTATATTAAACTGTACAAAAGAAGGTAAATGGCTGTTTTTTTCCTTTGGGAGTTTTCTGTACTTTTTTGATTTCTTATTTTGCAAATCTAAATGCAAATTTCTTAACCAGCATTTATATGAAAGATGTTAAGGTGCTGAATGAGCAATGATTAAAATTAAACAACAATGTTGTTTCACTATGAGAATAACGACCATAGATGCCAGAATACTCAACAAGTCTGGTTCATGATAGATTATGGCATAACTATTTAGAGCATTCTATTACATTCTCAAAGGTGTCTCAGAATGTATAATTTTGATTTTTGTTTGTTTATTTTTATTTTTACTGATTTTTATTGGCATATAGTAGGGCTTCCCTAATAGCTTAGTTGGTAAATACACCTGCAATTCAGAAGACCCCAATTTGATTCCTGGGTTGGGAAGATCCACTGGAGAAAGGGATAGGCTACCCTCTCCAGTATTCTTAGGCTTCCTTTGTGACTCAGCTGATAAAGAATCCACCTGAAAGGCAAGAGACCTGAGTCTCAGAGTGCATGATTTTGATTTTTTTTTAATTTTTACTGATTTTTATTGGCATATAGTTGCTTTACAGTGTTGCATTAGTTTCTACTGCACAATAAAATTAATTAAATTGTACAGTGAATCAGTCATGCATATACATAGATCCCCTCTTTTTTTTAATTTCATTCCCAATTACTTCACTACGGAGCACAAAGTTCCCTGAGCTATATGGCAGGTTCTCATTAATTATCTATTTTATATATAATATCAATAGTGTATATATGTCAGTCCCAATCTCCCAATTCATCCCACCCTATCCCTCATTTCCTCCACCTTTGGTGTCCCTACATTTGTTGTCTGCCTCTGTGTCTTTATTTCTGCTTTGTAAATAAGATTGTCTATGCCATTTTTTCAGGTTTCACATATGTGCATTAATATACAGTATGTGTTTTTCTCTTTTTGACTTCACTCTTTATGACAGTCTCTATGTCCATCCACATCTCTACAAATTACCCAATATCAATCCTTTTTTTAAGCTAAGTACTATTTCTTTGTATATATTTGCCATGTCTGTTATCGATTCCTCTCTCTGTTGATGAACCTTTAGGCTGTTTCCATGTCCTATCTATTGTAAATAGTGCTGCAGTGAACATTGGGGTGCACACGTCTATTCGAATTATAGTTTTCTTGGGGTATATGCCCACTATTGGGATTGCTGGGTCATATGGTAGTTCTATTTTTGTTTTTATAAGAATTTCATTTTGTTATCCATAGTGGCTATATCAATTTACATTCCTACCAACAGTGCAAGAAAGTTCCATTTTGTCCACACTCTCTCCAGTGTACAATGTTTGTAGATTTTTTAATCATGGCCATTCTGACCAGTGTGAGGTGATGCCTCATTGTAGTTTTGATTTGTATTTCCAGAGTGCACAATTAATTATATGGTCACCTTATCTATAAAAGGTCCCTGAAATTATTTTACACATGTCCAAGGCTTTATCCTTTCCTTTCTGTTACCTTCTGTAGGAAGTTAATTTCAGTAGAATATAAGCTAGGCCAATTGTGATAATCACAAATAATATCAGGAACATAATTTCTAAAATAAATGGCACATTAACATTTCTTTTAATGGTGAGTAGTTCTCTTAATAAATTAAGCCTGAAATAATTTTCAGTAGACAAAACCTGAAAAATCAATCAGAAATTTTAGAGAGGAGGGAGTGACAAAGTGAGCATATTTCTTAAATCATCAAAACACAGCAGAACATATTGGTCAGCAATTACTAAAATAATACTTTGAGACAAACCACCCCAATTTGCAGTGGCTTACAAAAGCAAATATTTATTTCTCTTGCTCAGAGTTTTGTGAATCAGCAGAATTACCTTTCTTTTAATCTGCAGATCTATCAGACTCATTTACAAGGTAAAGGTTGGATCAGATAGTTCCACATCTTTCTCACTCTTTTTTGACCTAGAGGATAGCTGGGGCATGTTCTTATGAGTTATAGCAGGAGACTGAGAACCAAATCAAGCAAGTGCAGTTTAGTTTTTCAACAAATGTACTAAACTTCACTGGCCAAGCATGTCCTATGGGAAAGTCTTACCACACTGGGGCAGGAAAATTATACACCCTCCACAGTGGGATGGCACTGAAAAATTACACAGCAAAGTCTGTGGATATATACTTTACTAAAGAAAAGTGAATAATCTAGAATTCTTCCTTTAACTCAAAGTAATTGAGGAGAATTAAGGAGTGTAACTATTTAGCTGTCTCATAAGAATGAAAGGTTTGCAAGCATGAAAAGGACATGGCGCCAAGGGCTGAGGAAAAGCATCCCAAGTCCCTTGTTCTAGGTTGAATTGTGTTTCTCTAAAAGGTGTGCTGCGATTCATGGGGTCGCAAAGAGTCGGACATGACTGAGCGACTGAACTGAACTAACTGAAAAGGTTTGTTGAAGTCTTAGTCTCTGGAACCTGGGAATGTGATCTTATTTGGAAATAGCATCTTTGCAGATGTAGTTAAGCTAAGGTCATTAGGGTGGGTCCTAATCTATTATGACTCATGTCCCTACAAGAAGTAGAAAATACCAAATGAAGACAGAGAAAAAGTGGAGGTAAGGCCACAGGAAGACAGAGGTAGAAATTGAAGTACTGCTGGGGCAAGCCAAGAAATAAAAATATTTTTGCAAAGCACCAGAATCTAGAATAGGTAAGACAGGATTCTCTGCTATAGGTTTAGGAGGGAGCCTGGCCTTAACAACACCTTGATTTTGAGCTTTGATCCTCCAGAAGTGTGAGACAATACATTTTTATTGTTTCAAACCACACCATTTGTGGTAGTATGTTATGGCTTTCCTAGGAAAATAATATATCCTATAAAACCCAGCCACCCTGACATGGTCTGATGAGGAGATAAATATACTGTGTAGACCTGGAGTTAGTGTCCAGGTGCTATTCAGGTAAAATAAAGAAACTGCAATTCTGGACCCCAAAGAACTGGGAGTGAGTCAAAGATAAACAATGGGTTAAGATGCCTGGCATGGAAATGCCTCTACTTGAAATGGTAGGGCTGCCTTAAACCAGAAATATATCTTTAACCTTGAAGCAACAGGACATAATTGCTAACCAAGGTGTCTAGAATTTGTGGCAGAGTAGCAAGAGTGATGAATAGCATTGGTGTCTGTGATATAGCAACCTTTCACCAAATTCCAGTGGAATTTAGAGACAGTAATTGTTAAAAGCATTACCTGATGCAGAAATGAAAACTTTCCAAGTCCTGTCTTGCCCTTTCATCTCAGCAGTTGCCAAGTGGCAAAAGTTACTGTGGACAGCTAGCATTTCTTCAGACAAATCTTTTTAGAGAGTTGGTTTTTGGACAAATCCTTTCTCTACACACTCTTGCTTATATTTATTCTGATAATGGATACAGGGGATACCTTTTTACATTTATATTTTTCTTACTAATTTGCTTTAAGACTTATTAAGAATCTGATCTTTAATTTTTCAATTTATAGTTAATTCTATAACTTTATGCAACTCTGTGAATGGTAGGCCAGTGATAATATTACTTACAATTTTTCCTCCTCAGATAATATGATTCATAAATTTGGTTTTCTAGGAGACCTATTTAAGAAATGATATCCTAAATCAAGGCAGGAAACAGTGACAAAAATGTAGCAAGAAGGATAATACAGTATTCTAATGATGTCATCTAAAGCATTACTTTTGTTGTGTTCTCAGTTTACATTGATAATAGCCAAGATCATAAAAGCTTTCATGACATTCATCAATCTGCTATCAGTATTTTACTATGGTTAGAAAGTATTTATGGATCAAATTACATCAGTTCCTTATTGATCCGAGTTTGACAGAAGTGCTTCAAAGTTTACAGTTTAAAAACTACCATGAGATTAGGCTCAGTGAAAAATGGTCTTTGAAAGTACAAGATTCAAATGCAATGTATAAAAATGAAGTCCTCCTTTCATCTATATTTTAGCAATTTTTTCAGATATTACTATTCTTCTTCACGTTTTGTGATAAACGCCAGTCTGGCAAACATGAGGACGCTGCCGTTGCATTCAAGGAAACACATTGTTCATTTAAAGCATATTTTTATAAACACATTGATAAGCTTTTAGAAAAAAAAAACTGTATCTATATGCTGTTGCTATAGTAAGTATGAAAGTATCTTTCTGTATTAAAAAGATGGCTTTTCTATTCTAAACTAGTGGTTGTTTGAAAAATCGTTTGATCTTTTTCTTAACTACTGCCAGAAAGTTAAGCTTGATATCAACTATGGAAAAAGAAAATTGCTGCATTTGGAAGGTAGCAAGCAATCTTAAATGCAGAATGCTATCAAAACTACCTACCAGGTCAATTTGCTAAGTTAAGTGTTGATGCATTTTGTAGCTGATGCACTCTGGCAAGACTATTCAAGGAGCATAACTATTCAAAATCATACATTTGATAGAAAAATTCAAAGTAGACAACTGACAACATCTGTTCTAAAAACATTCATGGCTAAAATCTTATCCTCCATGCTCTGTGGTGCAGAACTCTGGAAATCAATTACATATGTGGGTGCTTGGAGAGAGCTAAGTATTTTCCCATCTTTAGGGAAAAAAAAAAAAAAATTACCCTGCCAGGAGGCATTCTTTTATAGGTAGGGTGGTTCCTCTTTTGAGCAAGAATATAAGCTATACTTATCAAGTCGCTTAAAAAATGTTTGTCTTGACCTAGTATGCCACGTGATATGAATAGCTGACTCATTGGAAAAGACCCTGATGCTGGGAAAGATTGAGGGCAGGAGAAGGGAAAGACAGAGGATGAGACAGATGAACAGCATCATCAACTCAGTGGAATGAGTTTGAGTAAACTCTGGGAAATGGTGAAGGACAGAAAATCTGGTGTGCTACAGCCCATGGGGTTGCAAAGAGTTGGACATGACCGAGCGACTGAATAACAAAGGTGTGTGTTATATAGTTCTGTTTACAATTGGGTGCAAATAACATGTGCATGTGTAGAAGTTTGCAAGATATTTTAATTTGAAGTATCATTTATCTTTTCTCAAAACGTGACTAACATTGTAACTAATATTCATAAGAGGTATGTATGACATTGAAATATTGTTGTGAGACAGTTTATTAAAAAATAATATTTGATGATCACAGGTGTGTAACTCAAACAAATGAAGCCATGTATAGAAAGAAAGAAGAAAGCCATGAAATATCTTTAATATGTCTAAATATAGACATAGCTCATATTCAGAGTACTTTATATGAAATGCTAGGCTGGATGACTCACAAGTTGGAATTGGGATTGCTGGGAGAAATATTAATACCCTCAGATATACAGATACCACTTTAATGGCAGAAAGTGAAGATGAACTAAAGAGTCTCTTGATGAAGGTCAAAGAAGAGAGTGAAAAAGCTGGCTTAAAACTCAATATTCAAAGAACAAAGATCTTTGGAAGCAGTCTAAGATTTCATTTTCTTGGGCTTCACAATCAATGCAGATTGTGACTGCAGCCACAGAATTAAAAGACACTTACTCCTTGGAAGAAAAACTATGAGAAACCTAGACAGTGTATTGAAAAACAGAGACATCACTTTGCCAAAAAAGGTACATATGGTGAAAGCTGTGTTTTTTCCAGTAGTCATGTATGGATATGAGAGCTGGACTGTAAAGAAGGCTGAATGCTGAAGAATTGATGCTTTTGAACTGTGTTGCTGGAGAAGACTCTTGAAAGTACCTTGGACAGCAAGGAGATCAAAGCAGTCAATCTTAGGGGAAATCAACCTTGAATATACATTGGAAGGATTAGTGCTGAAGCTGAAGCTCCAATACATTGGCCACCTGATGCATAGAGTTGACTCACTGAAAAAGACCCTGATTCTGGGAAATATTGAGGGTGGGAGGAAACGGGGACAGCAAAGGAAGAGATTGTTGGATGGCATAATTGACTCAATGGACATGAATCTGAGTGAACTCAGGAAGATAGTGAAAGACAGGGAAGCCTGGCATGCTACAGTTCATGGGGTCACAAAGAGTCAGACATGACTTAGCAACTGAACAACAACAAAAATGTGTAAAATTAAATATTTTTATAGCAATATACAACATCAATGCAAATAAAATGCAAACTTATGACAAATAAAGCCAATATGGGTAATATAACAAGAATTTCTTCTGATTGATGGGAAATAAATATAAGCTTCAGGAGTTGGCAATGAACAGAGAAGCCTGGTGTACTGTAGTCCATGGGGTCGCAAAAAGTTGGACACAGCTAAGCGACTGAACTGAACTTAAATATAAAAGAAAAATAGGAAGCTAATAAATATATAATTTAAAATAAGTGAAGTGACTTTATCAATAAAATATATAAAAACATGCTCAATCTCAATAAATGTCAAGTAAACAGCAATTAAAATAGTACTGTAATATAGTTTTCAACAATAGAGTTAGTGTTCAGAAATGACATTAGCAGCTATTGGCTGATGATTCTGTGACAGAGATAAGTAGCTCTGTTGGGAATATAAATTGTTAAAATCTTTCTGGAAAGCAGTTTGCTAGGAATAGCATTCTAGCTCTGGTGGCAAGATTTTGTCACTATGCTCTGCCTTCCTTTTGCAAAGGAAAATGACTTTATACAGATATTTATTTGTTGCATAGTCTCTGAAACTTTTAGGACCTTCCCCAAATTTCAATGGCCTATACTGTAAATATCTTAAAAAATTTTAAATGCACAAACATTCTTACCCAGAAATTCTAGGGTGTTAATATCCAAAAAGCTCTACCATTTGTATATATGTATGGGTATATTTGTTTACAAATTCACATTCTCACACACATATGTATAAGAATATTTACTGCAAATTGTTCATCAAAGCAAAAATGAGAAAATGAGAAAAATGTGTTTCATGTGATATCTACTGAGTAATTGTATAAACATATTTATGTGTGTGTAAACATGTGCATATACCTATATGTTCGTGAGTGTCTTTATAAGTAACACCTGTAAGAATGTCAAGAGCAAATTTTAAAGTTCTGAAGCTCTTTAATTTATCTACATATAGATTGATTTTGCTAATACCTCTATATAAATATGTGCTTCCCAGGTGGCTCTGGTGGTAAGGAACCCGTCTCCCAGTGCAGGAAATGTAAAGAGACATGGGTTTGGTCCCTATGTTGGGAAGGTCTCCTGGAGGAGCACATGGCAACCCCCTGAACTATTCTTGCCTGGAGAATCCTTTGGACAGAAAAGGCTGGTGGGCTACAGTCCATAGGGTCACAAAGAATTGGCCACAACTGAAGTGACTTAGCATGTTCACACATACACACACACATATTTACAAATATAGTACCTATGTATATAATAGAGATTATATAAAGAAATTGTACTTTATGCATGTGTTACCAATATCTTCATTTTAATCTCATCTCTTGAATATACTTTCGGTATTTTTTTAAACTACATGTAGAATACAATTTGACATATATGGATCTGGTGCTGATGACTGATTTGTCTCTTAGTAGTATTGTTTTTCCTTGCATTTTAATGTATCTCATATATTTTTCTTGAGAACAGGACATCATTTGTTAGATAGAAAGAAGTATAGTACATAGATATTGCATCTGGCAATGTTTTCCTTTTGCTACATTTCCAGTTCAAGTATGTGATCATCTAATTTGGAATCGAGTTAGGTTTGAGGTCTTTTTTACTTTTCTAGTTATCCTCTCTCATTACAACACTGGCTTCAGTTACTTCTGGTGGTACCTTGTGTTCAGTGTGGGAGATAGTTTGCTTGGAGAATATTTTGTTTCCTGATCATTGCTCTCCTTTCCGCTCTAAGTTTTCTCATTGTACTAGGCTTCAGATAGTCTCTGTCTTTCACAAATATATTCTATACATTGTAAAAGAGGGAGAGACTTTCTCTACTGTTCTCATGAAGCCTCTGTGTCAGATAATCTCTGTATTTTACAGACATAGATGTGTAGCTTACTGTTTCTGATTCTGGGCATACTTCTGAACCTAGCATGTATTTCTTATTTTCCTCTAGATTTTGGATCTTTTTCTTCTTCCCCTCACAGATGCAGTGAAATTTTGTTTATGCACTATGGTAGTGGTGTTAGTTGCCCTTCCTTCCATATGACACTGCCTTTATCTGAAAGTGAATAGGAACTAAAAAGCCTCTTGGTGAAGGTGAAAGAGGAGAGTGAAAAAGTTGGTTTAAAACTCAGCATTCAGAAATCTAAGATCTTGGCATCTGATCCCATGACTTCATGGCAAATCAATGGGGAAACAATGGAAACAGTAACAAACTATATTTTCTTGAGCTCCAAAATCACTGTGAACGGTGACTTGCAGCCATGAAATTAGAAGACACTTTAACAACAAACTATATGTTAAAGTGTTTGTTTTGTAGAGAAGATAGGGGATAAATGCCCAGATCAGCTTCCTATTGTTTTTGTGAGTCCACTGTCATATTGTAAATGTCACACTGTTTCTGTGCATGCCTCTTTTTCACATTTTTACTAATAATTATTGAACGAGAAGAAAAACCAACAATCTGATACTATTTATGATGAAAAAAGTAGACATGTTAATCACTGGCTTGTGCTCTACTGCCAATGAAGTAATTTATGCCCTGTCATTTCTACAAATCCACCTTATAATTTCTAAATTATTTTGGGACTTCCTTTTTAATAAGAATGCCACAGCATGAACTGATGCATGATTGTCTCTTGAAATTATATATTAACTGTGATTATTATTATTATTAGTCATTATGACCTCATTATACAACTGCAGGGCCTAGTAGATCCTGTTATAGATGTGGTATAATGATAATTATATTATTTTTAATATGGTACTGTAAGAGTCACCTCATGTCTATAGCACTGACTAAATGTTAGGTGGCAGTTTTAGACTTACAATATTTATTATGTTTCTATGAACTTAACTTTTTGCTTGACGGAAAAGAGTCACTAAGTCTGACTCAAACAATCCTCTCTTTTTCATATCTTAAATGTGAAAATGGATTTAATCTAATTCCCATCCATCTGATAAAGATCTATATCCAAAGTTACTGAAGACACTGGTAAATTATTGTATTATTTCTATCACATCTTGAAGAAAACAAGAAAATAAAACAAAACAATGATTTGTACTACTGTAAAATTTGAAGTTGAGAAACATTTGTCAGCAGCATAGAATATGAACTTAAGTATTATCCTGTTTTTAGGGACTAAGTATGGTCAGGAGCTGGTTTAATGATGAGATGAGATGGTACTAGAACCAAAAGATAGAACTGAATCGAAATGGAAACTAAGGGCATATTGTTTCCTTCTATGAAAAATAATAAATATCCTTTGTCTTAATTTCCCGTTGTCTCTTCCCATCTATAGGTATTCTCCTTTAAGGGCCTGATGGACCTCTGATCTTACTTTTCTGTTTTACTATATTGGTATTCACTTAAATTTTTTGCTCTAAATTCTATTTTCTCTCTTTTCATCACTTAACATGTCATCTTTCTTCCCATAATTCTAAGACAATAATGAATATTATAGTATTATAAGTAGAAATTATCTAATAGTTTATTAATAAATTGGAGAATTCTAAGTTCTTTCAAATATGATTTCTTTCTTCGCTCATAAATATAATAGTTTCTTATTTGTATTATGTTATTGAAGATACTGCAAATATAATGAGAAAAGACCTCTTCTTTCTACAGCTTATCTTGAACCAGTGAAGAATGGCTTCTAGAATGGCATCTTTTAGAACTTTATGATCAGTCTCTGCAATTTCAACCTAAAGGTAGGGTCTATTTGTTGTGTTGTTCACTTGCCAACTTGTGTCCAGTTCTTTGTGACCCCATGGACTGCAGCATGCCAGGCTTCCCTGTCCTTCACTGTCTCCCGGAGTTTGCTCAAGTTTATGTCCATTGAGTTGGTGATGTTATCCAACCATCTCATCCTCGGTCGCCTTGTTCTCCCCCTGCACTTAATTTTTCCCAGCATCAGGGTCTTGCTTAAATTTATTCTCTAAGGCTAAGTTACCTTGGTTTGGGGCTATGGGATGTTTGTCTTTGGGAAAATCTCAGTATAAAGAATCATCCTGTAGTGCAGGAGACCAGGGTTCAATCCCTGGGTTGGAAAGATCACCTGGAGAAGGGAATGGCTATCCACTCCAGTATACTTGCCTGGGAAATCCCATGGACAGAGAAGCCTGATGGGCTATAGTCCATGGGGTCACAAACAGTCAGACATCTCTTACTGAAAAAAATAAGAACTAATAAAGTACATTTGAATGTAGAGTTTCTTTTCCTTTATTAATTATTTATTATTATTTCCTTTGTACTGTAGTTGCTTTTCAATGTTTCATTAGTATCTGCTGTACATCAGAAACTTATACATATATCTTCTCTTTTGTAGATTTCCTTCCTATTTAGGTTGTCATAGACTGAGTACAGTTCCCTGTGCTATACAGTAGGTTCTCATTAGTTATCTTTTTCATACATAATAGTGTATATATGCAAATCCCACCCTCCCAATTCATTCTGCCCCCTCTTTCCACCTTGATAACTGTAAACTTGTTTTCTAAAATGTAGAGTTTCATTTGAAAGCCTCAATGAAAGTGAATGTCTCTCAGTCATGTCCAACTCTTACAGTCCATGGGATTCTCCAGGCCAGAATAATGGAGTGGGTAGCCATCCCCTTCTCCAGGGGATCTTCACAGCTCAGGATTGAACCCAGGTCTG
Source organism: Oryx dammah (assembly GCF_014754425.2). Taxonomy (NCBI): domain Eukaryota; kingdom Metazoa; phylum Chordata; class Mammalia; order Artiodactyla; family Bovidae; genus Oryx; species Oryx dammah. The sequence goes on from NW_024070187.1 coordinate 77,497,325, forward strand.
CTGCATTGCAGGTGGAGTCTTTACCAGCTGTGTCACCAAGACAGCCTCAATAGTTAGACTCTGTACAGGTTAACTATTTTATTCCCTAGTGCCACTATCTCTAGTGCCACAAATGAAGGTCAATATTTTTCAAATTCTTTACATATTGAAATTTCTTTAATACTAGAAAATAATTTTGAGTGTGATTGTATATAAGAAAATTGTTCTTTTATAGCCACCAAGTGATATTGTATACAATGAAAAATATTGCTGTACTATTATAATATTATATAACTGGCATGTGGTTTATTAATCAAATGGTACCTAAACATATTTTAAAACTAGAGTACATACATGTGTGAGAGAAATGCTTCTACTCTAGAGACAATGGTTGGTGTACATAATGATGTGTAAAACTCCCTTAAGTAGTGCTAAAACCTTTCAGAAATCTGTAGTACAGAGACTGCTGTAGTATAGGGCTAGGAGTTATTTTTAAATAGATAATAATTTTATTCCATGTTTTCCCTTCTGCACAATGGATAAACTTGTATCCACCCTAAAAATTTCACAAAACATTGTAAAGATTATCTGAAATAATGCATTTACAATAACAGAAAACATGAAACATTCCACAAAAAAGTAAGCAAACTTCTTTATACTCTGAATTCATTTTATAAACTATCTTGTGCAGAATTGTTTGCACTGTTTGATGTTGATGAGGAAAAAATCCATTCTGGAATAGGTAGTTTGAAGGTGGAATGTTGTTATTTTAGAGATATTGAGAAGCAGTAAGGGTCTGTTCAATATCTTGTTTTCTACTACTGAAACTGAGCCAAAATGCAAAGATCCTTCTGGAAGTCAATGGGAGTTCTGAACACAAGCCAGAGCAAGATGAGAAAAATAAAGCAAAATGAGGAACTGGCCTGAAGTCAACTGTTTAAAAAATGAAAGTAAAACTTTCTGATATGTTCCCCTAATGGTAGATAATTATATATTATATTTTAGATGGTTTTCAAAGTGCCTTATTCATTCATTAGTCAGTGCACCTTATGATCTTTGAATGAGATCAGAGTATTGAAAGACTTGTCTTTTAAGTTCAATTAACTTTAGTGTGGGAACACAGGTACCATTGAGAGAGTTAATGCATTGCCTTTCATGGAACTTATATGGGAGGGAAGAGGAGTATTAATAGGAGGAATGCATGAGTCAATTTTCAATTTTCTTTTATTATTCTAAAATATTTTATCTGATAGACACAAGGGAAAAAAATTATCTTTCTTACGGTCAAAAATTTTCTTCCCCAAACTTATTTTTGCTTTTGAAACCTTGAACTCCTCATACAAGATTATAAGAAAAGAACCTGAAATATACAGCACCAAACCTTAATTTCTACAACATTTTTGGAGTTTGATATTATTATAAGGCAGAAATAATATAGGGAAGAAGATTAATTTCAACTTTCAACTTTATTAGTATTATAGAACTATTTACAAACATTTCACCCTGTAAAGCATCTACCTACAATGCGGGAGACCCAGGTTCGATCCCTGGGTTCAGAAGATCCTCTGGAGAAGGAAATGGTAACTCACTCCAGTACTCTTGCCTGGAACGTGGTAGGCTACAGTCCATGGGGTTGCAAACAGTCGACAAAACTGAGTGACTTCACTTGACTTCACTTCATACCTACTTTTCAGGAGGCATCATATACAAATTAAGTTTTCAATTCCCCTTTTAAAATTGTTCCCCAGTTTGAGTCATTTTGTCATTATCCATGAGTTGCAGAAATGAAAACACTGAATTTACCTTGTCTGTGGATTCTAAGAGCATGCAAGACATCAGATACTCTTCTTGGCTAGAGTTCAGGCGTGGTACAAGGAGCTGAAAAGCATGGTACACTGTGGAGAAAAAAACTCTAGATAAAAATAAGCTATTCACATGGAAAATTAAATGAATATAAAACTTTTAAAACAAGAAGGGAAAAGAACAAGAGATAATCATGAAAGCTATTTCTTAAAAACTATTTAAGATAGAAGATATTTCTCCTCGCTTCATAATACATGGGAGATGTAGATAATGTATTGGAAAGAGAATTCCGGACGTAGGATTGCTTATACAACAGTGCAAATAACCCAATCTGGATTATTTAAAGCAATTTTCAGTAATATAGATATAAAATTTAAATGCCTTATTCACTTAGTTAACTGAAATATAATGAGAAAGGTAATTCTCATTTTGCATTGATATTTTCTTATAAAATTAATGTATGCTGGCAGCAGCAGCAGCAATACTGAAAATTTGAAAAAATGGGTAAGAGTTAAAAAGGAAGTAATATTTGCCTATAGGTACTGTAACTAGAGAGGAATATGGATAACATTTAGCATACTTCCTCCTGGTATTTCTAAGCATATGTATTGTATGTACACTTTCCCTCTTATTCTTTGCACTTAAAACATTTTGACTGGTTTCAATAAAATTGCCCAATTATCTTAAGATTCTCTGGTACATTTTTATTACTCTCAGATGTCTATAAACCAAAAGCACTTATTTATAATTTAGAAAAGTTCATTTAGATGCCGATTTTATTTTATATTAACAATAACCCCTTAAAATGGGTAGGCAAAAGTTTTCTCTATATCTTTTAAAACTAATACCTAGGGAATCTGACTACTATGATGGTTGGATCTAGGTCTCCTAAATCTTAATTGTATGCTTTTCCTTCATTAAGAGATAATGTACCATACTTCACTGGTACTTTAATTATTAAAAAGCTCTCTGGAAGGAATCCAGATGGAACATATATTATATCCCCCCAAAATGTCAGAAGTTCAAATATGGGTTCATACTTTTGAATGAAACAACATAGTGAGAAAGAAAAGGATTTTGGCTCAACATATAATCATTTATTTCCAAAGTCTATAAATCCTGAGTGTATTTTGATCTGTTTTAAAAACACAGATCAAATACTAATAAAATGTTTTGAACAACAGCAGCCAAAAAATTATTGACAGTTTTTCTCTGTTGATATATTTCCAAGCAATTTACTCTCCTTGGCAGAACACAGGAGACAGTTCTACTCTTCAGTGACTAGCTAATGTTTTAAACATATTGTACATCACAACCTTTTTCTTAACCCAAATTAAAATGGAAATAACTACAATTTGAAAAAAGGACAGAGTGTGGAAGAACTAATTAAACTTTGGACAGAAAGCTCATAAAACTGTTGTTTAGAAGAGAATAAGCAGGTTATCCACATTTAGCACATATTTTCATATTAAAAAAAAAAAAACTCTTTAAGGAAACATACCATCTGTTATGTTACCACTGATGCAAAAGATATGAACTTCAAGTGCTGAAAATACCTGGGACTTATGCAAAATTTTTTTGTTTTATTTTAAAGTAATTAGTTGATAATATAATTGCAGTGTGCTAAAATTATCTGTAATCCTTATTTTTAAAGAAAAATATTAGCAATTTAATTAAGACAGTTAAGAAATTAAATTTATTACTGCTTTGTTCCTATCAGTAATAGTATGTCTTGCTTATTGTAGATCACAGAAAATATAAGAGTTTTAGTGTGTAGTTGCACTAAGAAATTAGAATTATTGAAAAATAAAGAGAACAACTAGTGTCTGGATAGTGAGGGAAAGTATACACTATTCAGTGTTTGGTAAATTAGGGTTAGGGTTTCACAATTTATGTCTTTTTCAGAAAGATATTCTGATAGCTAGTACATGTCTGACTCAATAAATATTTGCTGGTTGAATGAATGACTGCATATACTGATGTATCAGTTCTGAGACAGCAAAGGAGACACAGATGTATAGAACAGTCTTTTGGACTCTGTGGGAGAGGGAAAGGGTGGGATGATTTGAGAGAATGGCATTGAAACATGTACAATAACATATATGAAACAAATTGCCAGTCCAGGTTTGATGCATGATACTTTCCAAGAATTTCTAAGCATCTGAATTAACAGTGTTTGCTACTCCTTTTGATCTTCATTAGCCTTTTCTTCTATTTTTTCTTTATATTTAGGGAAGAGGCATTATATTACAGAATAAACTAAATCAACCCGGAGAAAATTCTTTTGCTAAGAAACGGAAGTTGGAATAAGAAAGGGGATGAACTAATAAACGTGGTTCAGTAGGGAAATGGCTACTGTGAAAATATGTGGAGACAAATTGATAAATTAATCCATTGCCCGTGTTTATATCATTCTGTTTCAAAATTAGTGCAGTGTTCCAAAATTTATCTCTGTGCTAAGCTGCTGGCATAACACAGAGTATGATTGTTTCTTAAAAAGTCTAAAAACTACCCTATCATTTTAATAGTAGGGATCTGTGTGTTTAAATAAAATTGATGAATGCTGAAGAGTTCTTTCAAGATTCTTTTAAAATGTGGATACAGTAAGTAGTGTTGAGAGAAAAAAAAATTATTGCTCATTCCATGCATCCAGCTCACTCTGACTTCTTGTGGTGGTGCTACTACTGTTCTAAGCAGGCAGACAACAAAGTCTGTGCATGAATGATCAAGTTAGAATTCAACCAGCCTGTCTATGCTATACTTTAAGAGAGTATTCCTTAAAGAAATCCATATATCCTTAAAGATATATGGATGCCATTTATTATCTTTTTTATTTCAATCTTGTCAACTTGATTAGCTTTCCAGTAATAATATTTCCAAGAATGTTTCTTTATGGAGCAGTTTCTGGAATTGGAGCTTATCACACTGAGGACTGGAAAGAGTAGACTGCAACATGCAATTCTACGTATCTAGTGTAAATGCGATATGTTGTATTCAAACTTGGCACCTAGTAGATAGTTCTATTTCTCTGTCTCACATGGATGTAGGTGTTATTCGTATTCTTCAGGGGTTCTCTAACAACTGTGTAACGTTGTCATAATTACTTTGGTAAAACTGCAAGTAATTCTTAGCCACGACTTTGAGATAGCCCAAGAGAGATCAATTGCCACATTTATACCATAAAACTCTAAAAGGCAACTAAATTATTTAACATTAAAAATGTGAGAGGCAGGAGAAGATTGAGGAGCTGATTGGACAGAAGATGATGAGTAATGTTGATTTAACTATAGAGTCCTGAACTTGGAGTACTTCTAAGAAGCAATGCTTTTATTTCGCATGCTGTGCATTTTGATATTTACATAAAATTTGGAATTAATAAAAGGGAGCAGTGTTTTCCAGGAAAACAATTTGCCTGTGTTCTAACTCTAGCTCTATCACTAATTAGTGGTGGGATCTTAGGCAAGTTACTTCTCTACTCTGTCTCAGTTTTACATGTATAAAATGAGATCATTTATACTATTTATCTCTTTGGGTTTTTTGTGAATGATATCATCTATATGAAGGAATTGATACAGCATCTGGTCAGGAGTAAGAGATGAATAAATATGTAATAATAGCCATAATTATTGAAAGGGAGGGGAATTATTAGAGAATTTTTTGGAGGACATTTGATGCAGAACAGCTTGGGTATCCCATATGAAGATCAGGGCTCCTCGTGGTTATATTTCTTCAGTGTGAATGATGTATGTAAAGTAAAAACAGTAACCAATAAAAAAAAATGTATCATCAATTATTTTCTATTTCTACCCAAGAAACTTTCATCCAGACCCACATCTCTATACTTAATGTGAATATATCTGTATATATCAACCCTTTAGTGGTTACAGAATTTTCACAAGTAACCTAATTAATTTTAAAAGACATATCATTTTGACTCACACTCATACTTGAATTTGTGAGAGTATTATAGCCAGAGAAATAAATGATATTTTAGCACTTGTGTCATTGTCTTTTGCTGAGAGAGAGAGAGAACAGAAATGATAACTATTATTTCATTGTAATTCAGTAATTTTAGTAAGCAGAAGTCTGCAGCCTTATATAGCTCTGCTCAATTGTTCCAGGCCCTAGGGTGATATCCATCCTCGAAAGAATTTATATCAGTTGAGGGAGATGAAAGGGTCAACATATTATTAACAAATATTGTAAAAAAAACAATTCAGTTTATCTCTAGGTAATCTAAGAAGTGCATTTGTTCTTTTAGTCTTAATATTTTATTTAAGAACATTTGAGGTGCCTTAGTCAAAAGGCTCATTTCTCTAGTAATCAAAACGAATGATTGGGCACATGTGATTTTGGGAAATAATGTGTTTCCTGTGTGTGAAACACTATGTTAAGTAAGGTCATTTCTTTTCAGAGTCAGTTGAGAAAATCAATAAAAATGTATTTGCTTTTGTTATAAAGCAAAACATGTAAGATGCTGTAATAAAGATTAATTTGCTTTCTGTGTAGGTGGAAGATGATTTCTTATTTTAGTGGTGCATTGGATTATACTTCCTAGAATAGGTGAGGTTTTAGGCCTTCAGTGAAGAATAGGGGTTCAACTCCACAACAGGAGATTGGGTAGGAGAAAGGGGGGCTGTTGATGACAGAGAACAGCAGGAATAAATGAACAGAGGTGCGAGAATATAGAGAGAACTAAACATTATAGACTGTAATGCAACTTTACACCCATGAAAGTGGCTAAAATTAAAAGAAGACAGAGTAACAAATGCTGGTGAGCATGTGAAGAAATTGGAACCCCCCAAAACCTGTTAGTGTGATTATAAAATGGTGCAGCCATATTAGAAAACAGTTTGGCATGCTTCAAAATGTTAAACATGGAGGTACCATGTCCTGCAATAGTAGTCCTGGGTACATACTGCAAAGAATATGAAAACAAATGTATTTCAGTTCAGTAGCTCAGTTGTGTCCAACTCTTTGCGACCCCATGGACTGCAGCACAACAGGCTTCCCTGCCCATCACCAACTCCTGGAGCTTACTCAAACTCATGTCCAAAGAGTTGGTGATGCCATCCAACCATCTCATCCTCTGTTGTCCCCTTCTTCTCCTGCCTTCAATCTTTACCAGAATCAGGGTCTTATCCAATAAGTCAGTTCTACACATCAGGTGGCCAAAGTATTGGAGTTTCAGCTTTAGCATCAGTTCTTCCAATGAATATTCAGGACTGATTTCCTTTAAGATGGACTGGTTGGACTCCTTCCAGTCCAAGGGACTCTCAAGAGTCTTTTCCAACACCACAGTTCAAAAGCATCAATTCTTTCGTGTTCAGCTTTCTTTATAGCCCAACTCTCAAATCCATACATGACTACTGGAAAAACCATAACTTTGACAAGACATACCTTTGTTGGCAAAGTAATGTCTCTGCTTTTTAATATGCTGTCTCATTTGGTCATAGCTTTTCTTCCAAGGAGCAAGTGTCTTTTAATTTTAAGACTGCAGTCACCATATGCAGGGATTTTGGAGCCCCCCCAAATAAAACCTGTTACCGTTTCCATTGTTTTCCCATCTATTTGCCATGAAGCGATGGGACTGGATGCCATGATCTTAGTTTTCTGAATGTTGAGTTTTAAGCCAACTTTTTCACTCCTCTCTTTCACTTTCTTCAAGAGGTTCTTTAGTTCTTCACTTTCTGCCATAAGGGTGGTGTCATCTGCCTATATGAGGTTATTGACATTTCTCCCAACAATCTTGATTCCAGCTTGTGCTTCTTCCAGTCCAGCGTTTCTCATGATGTACTCTGCATAGAAGTTAAATAAGCAGGGTGACAATATACAGCCTTGATATACTCTTTTTCCTATTTGGAACCAGTCTGTTGTTCCATGTCCAGTTCTAACTGTTGCTTCCTGACCTGCGTATAGGTTTCTCAAGAGGCAGGTGCATACAATTTCTGCTTCTGTTAAGTCCATACAATTTCTGTCCTTTATTGAGCCCATCTTTGGATGAAATGTTCCCTTGGTATCTCTAATTTTCTTGATGAGATCTCTAGTCTTTCCAATTCTATTTTTTCCCTCTGTTTCTTTGCATTGATCACTGAGGAAGGTTTTCTTCTCTCTCCTTGCTATTCTTTGGAAGTCTGCATTCAAATGGGTATATCTTTCCTTGACCTAAATCAAATCCCTTATGATTATACAGTGGAAGTGACAAATAGATTCAAGGGATTAGATCTGATAGACAGAGTGCCTGAAGAACTATGGATAGAGGTTCATGACATTGTAGAGGAGGCAGTGATCAAGACCATCCCCCAAAAAAAGAAATGCAAAAAGGCAAAATCATTGTCGGAGGAGGCCTTACAAATAGCTGAGAAAAGAAAAGATGAAAAAGTCAAAGGAGAAAAGGAAAGATATACCCATGAAAACAAATGTCCACTCAATTATGGCAACATTATTCTTGATAGTTACAAGCTGGAAATAATTTACATTTTAATTAACAGATGGACAAAATATTATTTGGCCATAAGAAATGCATCTAGTACTCACACATTGTACAACATGGATGAAACTTGAAAGCCTTATGACAGTTGGAAGAAGCCAGATGTAAATGACCATATCTTGCATGGTTCAGTATATATAAAAATGTCAAGAAAGACAAATTAAGAGAGACAGAAAGTATATTAGTTGCTGCAAAGGACTGTGAAAGGGTAGTGAATGGGAAGTGAAATGACTATCAAGAAGTATGAAATTTCTTTATAGGATGATGCAATGTTATAAAATTAAATCATTGTTATAGTTACACGAATTTTTCAATAGACTAACAACCACTGCATTGTATACTTTAAAAGGGTTAATTTTGTGGTATGTAAATTCTATCCTAATAAAGCTGTGTAAAAATAGAATATAGATTGGTATTCAAGTCTTTATTTTCATATGTAGAAAGGTAAATTAAGGCAAATTTTCATGATTCTATGCAGGGATCACTAATTTATTACTTCTGTATTCAGCAGGGAACAATTGCACATTTTTAAAACATGGTGCAAGTACTAATACCTAACATCTTGTGAGTGCTTAAATATGTCCAGGATCTGAGGTAAGTGTCTTACATGAAGAAACTCTTAACTCTCTCGACATTCCTATGGGGTAGGCTACTTTATTATTCCCAGTTCACAGAGAAGGCAACTGAGTCATGGCTAGTTTAAACACATTGGTAATTTGTGGGGACACCAAGATCTGAATTCCCAATTTTTGTACCTATACAACAATGTCTTTTAACATGATCAGAATGCATTCTATGAAGAACACTCCCATTGGAGTGCTTAGGGTGAATTAGTTTAGTCTCTAGTGGCTATTAAAATTGTCCAAGTAAAAGACACAAGCAACCTATAGCAATAACAGTAGAAAATTATATCAGAACAGTTGAGTTTTGAGACAGAAGTACTGTTCATAAAAGCAGCTTTGGCTTGAAGTACAAATATAAGTGCAGAATGACTATGACTTAAATGTACTTCTCATAAAAAATAGAAAAATTCTATATTTCTAAGGCATGGTAAATTTAGAAAATTTGACTATTAGTGGCTAACTACTAAAGAAAACATGTTCTACCATTAAATATTTCTAAGTAAAGGAGTGATCCTCTTTTGTTTGCTGAAACATTAGAATGTTCCTGGTAATTACAGATCCACCTATTTTTTGTGTTACCCTATCCTCTGTGGGTTTTTTTTTAAAAGCTTTTCTTAGTAGGGTGGAAAGCTCATAAGCTTTAAACTATGGCTCTGTAATGACACAAATGTTTTCTCAGTCTTTAAAACACTTTGGGGAACTCTTAAAATTGTGTCACTGCCTATTTGAAAACTCAACCCAGTGCTAATTGTTAATGTGCTATTTTACACTGTGGCTTTATGTGTTACAGATCTTAAATAAACACCCCCATAGAAATACCAAGTCAAGTTGGATTATGGAGAGACTGTAAATTCTGCTCTAAAGTATAGAAATGGAAAATACTAGGAAACTTCCCAATGTTTTATGTATGTGTTCTAATTTTCAAGTTTCTCATGATACCCAATATCAAAGAACCTTCTGAGTAAGAACTTAGCAGCAGATGAAACAGCAACAATATCAGATAACAAAAACAACAAACAATGAAAAAAAGTATTAAACAATAAAAGAAAAATAGGTGGATCAACTAAAAAAAAGAAGCAACAAGCTTGAGAAGTGGTCTTGTTAATAAGGTGGAAAAAAATTAAGCCAGAACATTGAAGAAGTATTCAGTCTTATTTGCAAGCTTTATTTATGGCCAAATAAAAGCGAGAAATGCATGAAAAGTTTTCCTCTTTATGATGCTGCAGTATTTTGCATTCAACGTTGTCACTTTATATAGAACTTGGATTAAATTGAATGGTTTTGTTGTCTGTAACCCTTAAAATACCTGAATAAAATCAGTCTTAAAAGAGAATTGAGATGCTTGTTCCCACCATCAATACTATTTTGGTAGTTTACATTATAACAATTCACCTATTGAAAAATATTGAGTGTATATTTTGTGGTAGGCATTGTGATAAATAGTGGTCATGAACAATGAAAAGGGCAGCATCTGTCTTCCTGTTTCTAATCACTTAATGAGATTGATGGTCTAGTAAATATTTACATCATTGCCTCATAAGAGTAATGAATGTGTACATGTATTTGTGTAAACACATTAAATAAAAGACTGAGGAATGAGTTGGATTTAAAAGAGCAAAGACTTTCATAATATAGTGAAACTGAGATAAGATCTCAGAGTTATTCAGGAGTTAGAAGTTTGTCTGAGAGAGAGTAGAAAGTTCCACAAGTTTGGAAGTTTATTTTTGCACAAATAAAAAGAGCATGGCAGGTTAAAAATCACAAATACTTTGCATAGTGTGATGAGGTGGGTTTATAAATCACTCATGTATTAGTTCTAAATCAAACATACAGAATATAGAATTATGTAGCAGTTTTAAAGATAAAAATGGTTTTAATTTTTAAATTAATGGTTGCCATATTTTGTTATTTATCAGAACCAATTCTTAGAATTATTCAAATTGAATATGCAGAAATTTGACTAGCAGTATTAATTTTAAAGGAGAATCTATATAAACATTCATAGTCAATAAGTGAAGAACTGTTTTGGAGATAATATGCACAATTTGGTTTCAGATTTGATCTTATTTCTCTTTTGATCCTTTTACTCTGAGGTGTTTCAACACAAGTATGATATCTTTCTCCTCTTTGGTTAGTTTTCCTTTTAGAGTTCTGTTCATGTCATCCTGAAGAACCCAGACTTCTATGCTTCAGAAATGATTGATTCTGTTTCAGTTCATCTTGGAATGATTTTTTTCCTTTAAAAGAGCTTAAGAAGCCCTCCCTTTATCAAAGTAGACTCAAAATGCTGATAGAGCAGACAGAAAACAAGAGAGAATACCCTTATAGAAAATACCTAGATTAGAGAAAACATTGCCTCATTATGGAGTCAACTCTGAGATTAACAAAATTGCAATTTGAACAAAGCATGAGCAAAGATTGAGATTTATTCATAGAAATTCAGAAAGAAAAAAAAAGTAGCATCTTACTGAAGTCCAGGCCTCTTAAAACTTCTAGTAAAGGATTGAAAGATTGTCTTTTAACTCTAAACTAGTACCAGTTTTTATAATACATTGATTGTAATATTTATATTAAATGAGGCTTAGTTTTTTCCTAAGTTTGCTGCTTTGAAAACCTCTTGTGTTGTCATTCCATTTTTTATCCAACAATGATATATCCATTATGTCAGACTGATTCTGTCAAAGAGAAAATAAAGACAAAAAACTAATACTCATTTATTTAATATCTATAAAATCATCTGCTGTTTGATTTTACTTTTACTGAAATAATATATATAAACAAACATTAACTTCATTCCCAAATTAGTAACAATAAAATCAACCATTCATACTGTAAAATCTTTTTAATAAGCAAATGATTTCTTTTGCCAATTAAACTTTCATGTTCAGAAGCTTATTATTATTATTCCTTTTTCCTCTCAAAATATTCTGTAAGATAGAATATTCTTTTCTATTTAAAGACTTACAAAGATCTGTAGATTTATATTGTAAGATGCATCATATTAGAGGATTACAATTTTGCATCTGGGATTATGACACATTGCTAAAAATAAAAAATAAAAAAAAGAGAGACTTGTGGAGGAAACAAAAAGAATGCTTCTTTCCTTTTTTGCCTTTTTTTTTTTTTCCAATTCTCAATGCATATGGGAGAGGCTAGGATGGGAGAAAGGGTCAAATTTAATGGTCAAAAACAGAGAAAACTGAAAGTTCAGAGAAAGGAACTAGATTCAGATTTTCCAAATTATTTGTCTATTATCACTTGCCACCTGTAACTAAAATAAGCATCAAATGTTTATTAAAAAATGAATGAGACATGGCCTTGTTTAGGTTGGTCAAGTTATTTTCCCCCTTTGGTAGATAGAAGCTTTATATTTAGTGAGCATGATTATTTAGGCTTGAAGTTCTCTTTCAAATCTAAAGATGTAACTCAAGTGCTAAATAATTTAAAAATATTCTGAGTTTTTAGGTTTCTTTCTGTCATTAAAAGAAAAAATAGTACTCAGCTCTAGTTTTATAGTAAATCTATATATTATGATGTCTAATACCTGTGTCTTGCTTTATGTTAGACGCTCAGTGGTATCTGACTTTTTGTGACTGCATGGTCTGTAACCCACCAGGTTCCTCTGTCAGGATTCTCCCAGCAGGAATACTGGAGTGGGTAGCCATTCCCTTCTCCAGAGGATCTTCCCAGCACAGGGATTGAACCTGCATCTCCTGCATTTCAGGCAGACTGTTTACTATTGTCTGAAGCCATCAGGGAAGCCCCTTATAGAGTATTTTAAATGTCAGAACATAATGATAACAAAGGTCGTTGCATTATTCTTTTAGTACAAACCTAATGGCACCCCACTCCAGTACTCTTGCCTGGGAAATCCCATGGACAGAGGAGGCTGGTAGGCTACAGTCCATGGGGTCGCTAAGAGTCGGACACGACTGAGGGACTTCACTTTCACTTTTCACTTTCATGCATTGGAGAAGGAAATGGCAACCCACTCCAGTGTTCTTGCCTGGAGGATCCCAGGGACGGAGGAGCCTGGTGGGTGGCCAACTATGGGGTCGCACAGAGTTGGACACGACTGATGCGACTTAGCTGCAGCAGCAGCAATTGAATTATTGGATTAATTTCTGATGTGAGGGAAATCTTTGGAAGGAGAATAAAGACAATCTTTATTCCAACAGTTTATGGCTCTTACCTTTTTTTGTTTCTTGGCTTGATATCCTCTGTTTCTAATATACAAGTCCAAAATGCCTGCATAATATGGTAAACAAAACTGGGCTTTGGACATTCTCTTAGTAAGGTATTAAAATAGAAAGTAGGATATAAGGAAGTAAAGTAAAACATAATTTAAATGTTTTGGCAGAAAAATTACCGCAAGCCAAGTGTAAAAACAACCCCACTTTCCTGATACATTCTAAGGTGGCTGGTCTGGGGTGTGTCTTGATGACCTAGTGCTTAGCATGTAGTAATTTGTACAATAAATATTTATCTGAAATGTTATTACTTAAATAAAATTTCATTATACTTTAAGGAAAAATAAAGCAATACTATTTCTTTAGGTCTAGAGGGAGGTTGGGAGACAGGATGTTTTGTTCATCTATCATAGCAAGTTTTGTTTTCCTAGCCAAAAATGTTATATGTAACACAATGGTAGGCATAATGAGGAAAAATTCTTATTTGCATAAAAGATGAATTAACTGACTTTGGGTTTAGCTTACTTTTAAACTATTTATTATTTATTTTGTGTTTACATTTTTTTCCTAAGTTAAATGACTTATCTGTATGCCCTCACTTATCCAGTGATGTCTTTGATCAAAATTGCCTATTTCTGAGATAGCAAGAAAAAGCGTGCTTTGTATGTTAGGCACTGAAAACAAAAAAGAAAATAGAAAGGCATTAACATAATACAGTGGAGAGGGCAATGGCACCCCACTCCAGTACTCTTGTCTGGAAAATCCAATGGACGGAGGAGCCTGGTAGGCTGCAGTCCATGGTTTGCCGAGGGTCCGACATCACTGAGCGACTTTACTTTCACTTTTCACTTTCATGCATTGGAGAAGGAAATGGCAACCCACTCCAGTGTTCTTGCTTGGAGAATCCCAGGGACGGCGGAGCCTGGTGGGATGCTGTCTATGGGGTCGCACAGAGTTGGACACGACTGAAGCGACTTAGCAAAAGCAGCATAATACAGTAATCAGTAGAAGCTCAAAAACATGGAATAAGGTTGAGTTTATTAGTAGCTCTGTGATATAACAAAGTTATTTTATGACAAGGCATTGTTAACTCTGCTGTGTTTCATAGTCTTTCTTTAGTGTGGCATATTCAAAAAAATTCAGAGGGAAAAATGCTATAGCTCATGCGAATATGTATTATTTAACTAACAATGCCTCTATGTAGCCCAATTAAATATGGCACACCTGAGGTATCTGACTGACAAATCCAGAATCGTTACAGTTTCTGAAGCAGAGGAACCTCTGGAAGACATAAGAAAAACTAATAGCAGTTATTTCCTACTCTACATGAGCAAAATATCCATCACAAGGATAGGAAACAGCCTCTGAGATCTTTTTAATAAACTGTCTTGGGGGAAAAGGTCTCATCCATAGTTACATAGCAAAAGTGTTACAACAAAACATTTTGTTTCTTCTTTGCTCACATCACAAGATAATGTCATGAAGACATGACTTTGAGACTCTTTAGCTACCATTGTCTCTTAAATACAAAACCTGAATTTGAGAACAGTAAGAAAGAGCATATCTAAGCAATGGGATTTTTTTTACAATCATGTTTTAAAGTTATCCTGTAGTAGCTCTGACAGTATGAGAAATAATTTTTTTTTGAAAAGTAAAATGAAATAAAGGAAAAAAAGAGCATGTAACAAAGATCCAAATGCTCAGAAAAACAAAAGAGGTTATAAAATTATATTCAGTAGTCTTACCAATTTACACTGGCTTCCATATAGTTTTATTCATAGTGATATTAACAGATATTGACAGATCAATGGTGCATTCAATGACTTCTAAGGAGCATCATGGGAGTTATCAACACATATCATTAATTTCCCTGCATCTGTTATCTTTTCAAAGTATTTCAAATAATATGATTGTCACTTGCAAGTGTTCTATCATTAGGCTAGGATTTGTGTTTCCCAAGGGTAATGATAGATATATGTACTAAAATATTCATATTGTAGTGCTTATGCTAGTGGGTAGTCACTTAAATAAGAGTAACCTCAGGTTTACATTTCATTGTACCTTTTCTTTCACTTTCAGTAACTAAATATCTTTAAAAAGAAATAAAATATTCCTTCTTAAACATTTGTGTAAATCAAGGGTAAATCTACTTGTAATGTGTCTCCAATAAATTGTCTCCATGCAATATGTATTATTAACATTCTTTATATTTCTAGAAAAGTGAAGAATTTGAAATATAAACCAAATAGTCAATAAATAGGGAATTTTAAAAAATGAAATTATGTAGAGTGGCAAGTCTTAGACTGCATATTAACATTTTAAATACATGGTTTTATGTTGGTTTTATTAAAAATAAAATATCTTTCCTTAGGAATTTATTTAGATATCTGATTCATATCATGAAAGATTAATAAGATATTTCAATATTCAATTAAAATTAATTTAAGCTCATAGTTACTGTGCAATGTTAACATAGTATTATAACAGTATTGCAATTATTACAATCTTAACTCAGTATTCACTATTATAATAGTTGACTTCCAAGCTAATAACAAAATATTAAGGCTATGATTATATTCCTTTTAGAATTGTAGTCATTTAGTCTTTCATTTTGGGGGAGGTGAATGGGAGAGTTTAACTGAGATGTTGGCAAATTCAATTTCTAATCTTTTTTTTCTCTTTTCAGTTTTCTTAATGCTTGTATCCTTAAATACTTTCTCACAATAATTTGAATTTATTTCAATCTCTTATACCACAAATATACACTTTTCTCTTAATATATGTCTAATTCCTCTCCCTTCATTCTTGATACATATCAGTCATATTCCTTGAGTTGCACCCTTGCTTTGTTACTCCTGATGCCTTTCTTTCCACTCTCAGGCTCAGAATATGGTTTCTGTTTTTTTCCTCTTTCCGTTGCACTCCATTTGCTGATATTCAGCAGCACAATTTTGCAAATAGTTTATCTTCCATCTCTTTGAAATGGGTTCTTCAAGACAGAAAAAGCAAACTATATCCCTGAAGCAATTTTTAAAAACAGAGTATGTTGGGAAGAAATCTACCAAGTGGATTTGAGAAATAACACAGATTCTGCCATTAGTAGTTTTTAATTCTGTGTTATCCAATAGGATAATCAGTAATCACATGTGGCTACTGAAAACTTTTTTTTTTTTTACTGAAAACTTGAAATGAAAAATGAGATTAAATGAAAAGAATGAAATCTAAATACAGTTGAACTATATCCAATAAAGATTAGTATCTGAATTGAGATGTGATGGAAGTAAAAAATACACGTTGGATGGATGTTCAAGATAGTATGAAAAAAATGTGAAACTTTTCACCCTTCATTTTACCTTTTAAGCTTTTTCCAAAATATTCATAATATTGTTTAATATCATGCTATAATTATTAATTTTTTATTTTGTATTGAGGTATAGCCAATAAACAATTCTGTGATAGTTTCAGGTGAACAGTGAAGGGACTCAGCCATCCATAAACATATATTCATTCATGTATACGAAAAAGTCTTTATTCTCATGTCCTCTGGGTAGAAATAAACATAAGAGGTGATGTTGGTTAGTATGTTTATGTACTTAACTTGTTTTAAAAATGCTATAATGTTCCAGTATATGGCTCAATTTTCTTCTTTCTAGAGGAAAATACTACTTTAGCTTTCAGTTTTCAAGAAGCAAGATCATCAGACTTAAAAGAAGTTTTTTCCTCCAAATTTAACTTTTTACTGTCACTTTCTTGGGAACAGTGAATGAAATTATTCATGAAGGGAAAGAAAATAACTTAGAGAACTACAAACTGAAAAAAAATAATTTTATGCTGATGATTTAATTAGAAATTACATTTATATATATTTTAATATAGATATTTTAATTCTTATAATACCTGTCCTATGTAGCATATTTTTAAAATTAAAATATTTGTGCAGAATTTTATGAACATCAGCTATCTAAGTGAAAATGAAGTTCACTATCTTCATAAAAATAAAATAAAATATATGCTGTAAACAAATAATTTATTGGATATTACAAACAAAATCAGAATTAGCTAATTTATATAATGAAAAAGGTAAAATGATAGGATACTGAAAGAGGAACTCCTCAGGTCAGTAGGTGCCCTGGAGATCAGTGGAGATCAGTGGAAAAATAACTCCAGAAAGAATGAAGGGATGAAGCCAAAGCAAAAACAATACCCAGCTGTGGATGTGACTGGTGATAGAAGCAAGGTCCGATGCTGTAAAGAGCAATATTGCATAGGAACCTGGAATGTCAGGTCCATGAATCAAGGCAAACTGGAAGCGGTCAAACAAGAGATGACAAGGGTGAACGTCGACATTCTAGGAATCAGCAAACTAAAATGGACTGGAATGGGTGAATGTAACTAAGATGACCATTATATCTACTACTGCAGGCAGGAATCCCTCAGAAGAAATGGAGTAGCCATCATGGTCAACAAAAGAGTCCAAAATGCAGTACTTGGATGAGTCTCAAAAATGACAGAATGATCTCTGTTCGTCTCCAAGACAAACCATTCAATATCACAGTTATCCAAGTCTATGCCCAAACCAGTAACGCTGAAGAAGCTGAAGTTGAACGGTTTTATGAAGACCTAGAAGACCGTTTAGAACTAACACCCAAAAGAGATGTCCTTTTCATTATAGGGGACTGGAATGCAAAAGTAGGAAGTCAAGAAACACCTGGAGTAACAGGCAAATTTGGCCTTGGAATGCAGAATGAAGCTAGCAAACACCCTCTTCCAACAACACAAGAGAAGACACTACACATGGACATCACCAGATGGTCAACAGCGAAATCAGATTGATTATATTCTTTGCAGCCAAAGATGGAGAAGCTCTGTACAGTCAACAAAAACAAGACCAGGAGCTGACTGTGGCTCAGATCATGAACTTCCTATTATCAAATTCAGACTCAAATTGAAGAAAGTAGGGAAAACCGCTAGACCATTCAGGTACGACCTAAATCAAATACCTTATGATTATACAGTGGAAGTGAGAAATAGATTTAAGGGCTTAGCTCTGATAGATAGAGTGCCTGATGAACTATGGAATGAGGTTCGTGACATTGCACAGGAGACAGGGATCAAGACCATCCCCATGGAAAAGAAATGCAAAAAAGCAAAATGACTGGATCAAATTTAAACCCAAGAAAACATTTGTTAACATAAAATCTGTCTCATTATTATTCAACTAATTTATAGTTATGAAAATTTTTCTTTATATCAGTTCAGTTAAGTTCAGTTCAGTCCCTCAGTCGTGTCTGACTCTTTGCAACCCCATGAATTGTAGCACGCCAGGCTTCCCTGTCCATCACCAACTCCCGGAGTTCACTCAGACTCACGTCCATCGAGTCCGTGATGCCATCCAGCCATCTCATCCTCTCTCATCCCCCTCTCCTCCTGCCCCCAATCCCTCCCAGCATCAGAGTCTTTTCCAATGAGTCGACTCTTTGCATGAGGTGGCCAAAGCACTGGAGTTTCAGCTTTAGCATCATTCCTTCCAAAGAAATCCCAGGGCTGATCTCCTTCAGAATGGACTGGTTGGATTTCCTTGCAGTCCAAGGGACTCTCAAGAGTCTTCTCCAACACCACAGTTCAAAAGCATGAATTCTTTGGCTCTCAGCCTTCTTCACAGTCCAACTTTCACATCCATACATGACCACAGGAAAAAACGTAGCCTTCACTAGACAGACCTTTGTTGGCAAAGTAATGTCTCTGCTTTTCAATATGCTATCTAGATTGGTCATAACTTTTCTTCCAAGGTGTAAGCGTCTTTTAATTTCATGGCTGCAATCACCATCTGCAGTGATTTGGAGCCCTCCAAAATAAAGTCTGACACTGTTTCCACTGTTTCTCCATCTGTTTCCCATGAAGTGATGGGACCAGATGCCATGATCTTCATTTTCTTAATGTTGAGCTTTAAGTCAACTTTTTCACTCTCCACTTTCACTTTCATCAAGAGGCCTTTTAGTTCCTCTTCACTTTCTACCATAAGGGTGGTGTCATCTGCATATCTGATGTGATTGATATTTCTCCTGGAAATCTTGATTCCAACCGGTGCTTCATCCATCCTGGCATTTCTTATGATGTCCTCTGCATAGAAACTAAATAAGCAGGGTGACAATATACATCCTTAACGTACTCCATTTCCTATTTGGAACCAGTCTGTTGTTCCATGTCCAGTTCTAACTGTTGCTTCCTGACCTGCATACAGGTTTCTCAAGAGGCAGTTCAGGTGGTTTGGTATTTCCATCTCTTTCAGAATTTTCCACAGTTTATTGTGATCCACACAGTGAAAGGCTTTGACATGGTCAATAAAGCAGAAATAGATGTTTTTCTGGAACTCTCTTGCTTTTTCCATGATCCAGCGGGTGTTGGCAATTTGATCTCTGGTCCTCTGCCGTTTCTAAAACCAGCTTGAACATCTGGAAGTTCACAGTTCACGTATTGCTGAAGCCTGGCTGTAGATTTTTTAGCATTACTTTACTAGTGTGTGAGATGAGTGCTGTGAAAGTGCTGCACTTAATATGCCAGCAAATATGGAAAACTCAACAGTGACACAGAACTGGAAAAGGTCAGTTTTCAATCCAGTCCCAAAAAAGGCAATGCCAAAGAATGCTCAAACTACCGCACAATTGCACTCATCTCATACGCTAGTAAAGTAATGCTCAAAATTATGCAAGCAGGCTTCAGCAATACATGAACTGTGAACTTCCAGATGTTCAAGCTGGTTTTAGAAAAGGCAGAGGAACCAGAGATCAAATTTAACCTTAATCACCTCCTAAAGACCCTGTATTTTCAAACACAGTCCCATTGGGGATTATTGGTACAACACATGAATTATGGAGGGACATGCATCTAGCCATAGAAAATACTGTGACCACATATTCAATCACACAAGTTAGTAATAATGCATTTGTTGATTGTCTAATTCAGCAAATACTAGAAGAATATCTTTCCCACTTGCTAAGTTTCTGGAAGGCATCAACATTGCATACCTTAGCACCTGCCTCACATTAATTTGAACAATTCAGCAACTCTGAAAAGAGTTCAGCAATTTTCTATACAAGTTTAAGTGTTAAATTACCTGATCCTATCCTTAAAGGAGAAAACTTTATGCTGCAGTAGCAAAACCATGGATTCTTTCTGAAACTGTTTTGCCTGTGGATTAACTCTTCATTCTAGACAGTTTGCTAAACCAGAAATTTTCTTTAAAGCCATCCATTTATGAATTTTTTATTATACATGTATAGTCTCTTTCCCTTTTCTTTGTTACATTTTCCCAGGTAAAAGATACTGATAATACAGCAATAATTCTTGCTGGTCATCTCAAAGGCACATCCATGTTTTCTATAGAAATACCTAAATAAATAAGCATTGACATTTAGTAAATTTGTTTTCAGTTAGTTAGAGACACCAGTTTAAGTACAGTGTTCTCAGCCTTGTAAAGATTGAAAGCATGGTAACAATGTTAATTTTTATTATTTAGTTCATAGATATTTTCTTATCATGTAAAACAAATGTGTAGTTTTGAATAAAATGTAATATACTTAGCATTCTTTTCAAGAAGACTCTATTTAAAAAAACAAACAAACAAACAAGTGTACCTTTTCCTACATGTGCAAAAGGAGAACCTTACATGAAAATGGAAGCTTCTTGGGAATTTACTGAAAATCTTGTATAGGACTTTGCTCTACCACACAGAGAAGAAATGACTGGAAAGTGGTTTGTGAAATAAATCAATTTTACATGGATTTTGAGTGACTGAAGGATCCCCAACTGGGACCTGAAATGCATTGATTTCATGTAAGCACCTACTATTTTCTACCAGTTGCATAGTAGACATATACAATACTTTGTTTTTAATAAATTTTGCAGCAAAATACTACAAAGGCAAGCCATGGTTGCAATATTCTCTTCAGTTAGCATTTATAAGTACAAAAACTTGCCCTGGGTTAAATGCCAGGCAACTTCCTGTGTCTAGAATGCCATCTTCTACTGAAAATCAGCAATGTAACTGAAGATTCATTTCATCTTATTTATTTTCTGTTTATAAACTGTCTCTTGTATTTTTAATTTTTTGTAAAAGTTTGGAAACCTTCTCATAATACATTTAACTAACAACTAACTAACTAAATAATTAACTAGCTAATTAACACTACCTGTATAATACCTTCAAGACCGTTATTTCCCACCTGAACAAGAGTAGATATAACATATTTATAAAAGTGATTCATTATCATTGATTCTAAAGATCTGGAATCCCAGAGGCAGGATAGGGAGTCTTGAGGGTGTATACCTGCATTTTGGGGGTTTGTGGAAAGGATTTTGCTTACTTTAAAAAATCCTTCCAGTTCTACAAGCTAAGTATTAGTCATTATTTACCAGATTGAAAATATGGCTTTGCACTCCAGCTCACAAAAACTCTCTTTAGATTAAAAGACAAGCAGCTTTCCCTGCCTACAAGTTGAAACACTTCTACTTGGTCTTCAAGATCCAGTGTGATGTCAGTTGTGATAATGAAGTTTTAGGTGACTTCTCTGTACATTTAATCCTTTCTCTTGCTTATGCCCTCATTAAGAAATCAGAAACTGTAAAAAGTGTGAGACTTTACCCAACCTCAAGGTAAATAAGTTAGTCTCTTAGAATTTCATAAATTATGGTGGAAAATCCAAGATTTTTGGTCCAAAATACAAGAAACTTTCTTAGTGCAGTTACAGTGAAGTGAAGTTGCTCAGTAGTGTCCGTGTCCGACTCTTTGTGACCCCATGTACTGCAGCCTACCGGGCTTCTCTGTCATGGGATTTTCCAGGCAATAGTACTGACTGGAGTGGATTGCCATTTCCTTCTCCAGGGGATCTAACGGACCCAGGGATCGAACCTGGGTCTCCCACATTGTAGACAGACACAACCGTCTGAGCCACCAGGGAAGTACTGTAGCCAGAGTTATATATTGTGCCAGTTCTCTGAGTCCCAGTTCCCAGAGAGATGAAAAGAGGGCTCGATATTGCCTGTCCATGTGGCATTTAGGAAACCTCAGTCTTGCAAATGGGCTGCTGGAGAAGTGTTCACCTTCTCCTGTAGAAATAGAGATTATCCTATTTTACCAGAATATAGGGATATCTATGCTAAGGAGGAGAGGAATGTATTTCTATCTTCCTTGTCCTGGAATGGAAATAAACCTGGGGTTTTGGGCAATGGGAGATATCTCTCTTTCTTACCATGGAATTTAGGAGAAAGTGAAAATGTTAGTCGCTCAGTTTTGTCTGACTCTTTGCGACCCCTTGGACTGTAGCCCTCCAGACTCCTCTATCTGTGGAATTCTCCAGGGAAGAATACTGGCATGGGTAGCCAGTCCCTTCTCCACGGAATCTTCCTGACCCACAGATCAAACCCAGGTCTCCTGCATTGGCAAGCAGATCCTTTACTGTCTGAGCAACCAGGGAAGCCCATATGGAATTTAGGAGACACCAATTGTAAGTATCTTTCACTTAGAACAATATTCTTGAAAAAAGAGTATGAGGAAATTGACTGTTATTGATATGCAGGAATATGAATTATCTCCCCAAATCAGTATCTGGCAACTACTTTTTTTTAATAACATGTTTTCATTTTTGTCTTAATAATCTTATTTATGTTTTTCACTCTCTCAGCTCTTGGTACAGTACACAATTTATAATAGACATTCTGAAAATGGGTTTAAGGAAATAATATACATGATTTTATTAAAGAAACTGAACATGTTTTCTTATTTCTACTAACAATATACATCACCATTAACTCACACTTGTTCTAGTAATCATCCCTTTCACAGTCTTTATTCTTATTTTAATTATTTTATTGGAGTATAATTGATTTACAATATTGTGTTAGTTTCTGCTGAACAGCAATATGAATCAGTTCCACATACACATAAATCCACTCCTTTTTAGAGTACTCCTATATAGATCTTTACCAAGTATTGAATAGAGTTCCCTGTGCTATTCAATAGGTTTTTATTAGCTATTTTTCTAAATATAGTAGTGTGTTTATATTGATCACAACCTCCCAATTTGTCTCTCCTTCCTTTTATTCTTGTAATCAGTCTCTTTCAAGTGTGATGTGTTTTACGAAGTGCTTCCAGATTATTTTTTTTCAAGCAAATAAAATAATAATATGACCATAAAACCTATACAATAGAATAAAATTCTGAAGGCTCATAATCAAAACTATCACATGCTTCAAAATTTTCCCTCTATCATTAGTTTAAAAAAATAAATAAATAAAAATAAATAAAACCAATAAGGGATATGTTAAAAAAATTTTGAATATGGGGTGCTTCTTGGAGTTTTCTGAGCTTCTAACTTCTATGAGTTTATATTTTTCAGCAAATACAGAAAATGGCATTATTTCTTCAAATATTTTGTTTGATATGGTATCTTAGATTACCCTATAATCTTTCCATTCATGCTTTTCTCAACTCAACTGTACTACACAGAATAAACACTTAAATTTTTTATTCAAAGAATAATTGATTTTTTTTAAAGAGTGTCAAAGATCACATGTAAGATTCCAATCCATCAATACCAGTATTTCAAATGTATTTAATGAAAAAAGAATCCATTAATTTACTTTTAGAGATTGATTGTAAATAAATACTTGAGAAACAAAGGAAATCAGAATTTTCTAAGTACAAATTTGAAACACTTCTTCAGAATTAAAGTTAGCTCTTAAAAACTTAAAATTTACCTAGAGTAAAATTTATCACTCTTATTTCACACTTCTGTGAGATTTAACAAACACATAGTGACATATTATTACAAACACAATCAAGGTACAGAATAGATGCATCGCCTCCAAAGTAATCTTCTTTAATACACACACACACACACACACACACACACACACACACACACACACACACATATTTAGAGGTCCAAAGTCCAAAATGGGTCTGGGTCTGCCTAACTGGGCAAAAATCCAAATGTTGCAGGGTTGTTTTCCTCCAAGGAGTTCTAAGAGAGACTCACTCACCATGTCTTTTTAAAATTTTTATAGACTAGTTGCATTTCCTTGGTTCATGTCTCTATTCCATTAACTTCAAAACCAGCAAGATTGGGCTGGATCCTTTTCACATTGTTGTCTTTCTGATTCTGCCTTCCTTCTCAGTCTCACAAAGGGCCTGGCGATTACACTGAGCCTACTTGATTAATCCAGAATAATCTCATTATTTTTCTTTAAATTTTTGTAAATTAATTAATTTTAATTGGAGGCTAATTACTTTACAATATTGTAGTGGGTTTTGCCATACATTCACATGAATCAGCCCTGGGTGTACATGTGTCCCCAATCCTGAACCCCCCCTCCCACCTCCCTCCCCATCCCATTCCTGAGGGTCATACATGTTTCAGTGCTATTCTCTCAAATCATCCCACCCTTGCCTTCTCCCACAGAGTCCAAAAGTCTGTTCTTTATATCTGTGTCTCTTTTGCTGTCTCACATATAGGGTCAATGTTACAATTTTTCTAAATTCTATATACATGCATTAATATACTGTATTGGTGTTTTTCTTTCTGACTTACTTCACTCTGTATAATAGGCTCCAGTTTCATCCACCTCATTAGAACTGATTCAAATGTGTTCTTTTTAATAGCTGAATAATCCATTGTGTATATGTACCATAGCTTTCTTATCCATTCGTCTGCTGATGGACATCTAGGTTGCTTCCATGTCCTAGCTATTGTAAACAGTACTGCAATGAATACTGGGGTAAAACATGTCTCTTTCAATTCTGAGTTTCTCAGTGTGTATGCTGAGCATTGGGATTTCTGGGTTGTATGAGAGTTCTATTTCCAGTTTTCTAAGGAATCTCCACACTGTTCTCCATAGTAGCTGCACTAGTTTGCATTCCCACCAACAGTGTAAGAGGATTTCCTTTTCTCTGCACCCTCTCCAGCATTTATTGTTTGTAGACTTTTTGATAGCAGTCATTCTGACTGGCATGAGATGGTACCTCATTGTGGTTTTAATTTGCATTTCTGTGATAATGAGTGACCTTGCATCTTTTCATGTGTTTGTTAGGCATCTGTATGTCTTCTTTGGAGAAATGTCTGTTTAGTTCTTTGGCCCATTTTTTTTTTTAATCTTATATTTATTTTCTTTGATGCAGTTCCTTAGAAATTAAGGAGACTTATTTGAATCTCGATTATGTAGAAAACTAAACATCAAAAGAGAAAGAAAAATATAGTCCAATTTTTAACTGGGCACAAGATTTAAATAGACATTTCTTCAAAGAAGATATACCAATGGGGCCCATTTTTTGATTGGGTCATTTGTTTTTCTGAAATTGAGTTGCATGTGCTGCTTGTATATTTTTGAAATTAATTTTTTGTCAGTTGCTTCATTTGTTATTATTTTCTCCCATTCTGAAGGCTGTCTTTTCACCTTGCTTATAGTTTCCTTCATTGTGCAAAAGCTTTTAAGTTTAACAGCCTTAATTGAACTACATCTGGAAAATGACTTTTACCATGTAAGATAAGATTCATAAATTCTGGACATTAAAATGTAGATGTATTTGGAGGGGACCTTATTCTTCCTATTACAGGATAGTTTACATTATCTGGTTTTCTGGAAGTATAATATTTTTTCTTTCTTCTTTGATATTTTCTGGCTTATGATTTTGAAAAATAAATGATATACTCTCTACTTCTACTGGTTTGAAGGTACAAATTGAATGCTCACCTTATAGGCTTATCCTTTTATTTATAAGAATTTTTGGTGGAGGTTGAGGTTTAAGCAACATGACTTGATCCAAGGTATATTTCAGTATATCTAATAATAAACTCAGCTTTAATGGAATGCTGATATATTTATGAAGTGTGTAATTGTGTTTCAAAACCATTTTAAGAAAGCACTGTAGCATAGTAGAAACAACTTGGCACCAGAGTTCAAATAAGCTATTGGTTACTTGTACCACTAATGAAGCTAAAATTCCTAATGCTGAATTTCCCTTTACAATATCTCATCCTTATTTACTATTAAGATATTTTCTTCTCATTTTCATTTTGTCTAATGTGTCAAATTGACACAGCTAGACTCAACTGATGTTACTTAAACATTGCCAACTTCTTGCTTTCTGCACTGATATCTATAGAATTATATTTGTATGATTAAGTTCAGAAAAGAAATTAATCTCTGTGATCTCTGAACAATTTGTGTTCATACTGAAAAAAAAAAAAAGACAGGAATCCTAGAAATTATGCTCAGGTTACATGACACTGAAAAAAAAATACATAATTTTATTCAGTTACCTGCTTAATTTTATGTCTTTGTTATAGAAATCATATTGTGACAGAATAAGAATTGTATTGTAATTATGACTTTTTTTTTTTACCATTTCAAAAAGTGATTACTTTAGGTATTTTCAGGTACTTGCTGGGCAAATTATAAGTTGGTAAATTTGAGGTCACAACACTATTACATACTAGTTTGAAGAAAAATGCAAATTTATTTTAGGCTATCATTCAGAGAGACAGTAGGATACATATTCTCACTAATAAAATTTTATTATTTTACAAAAACATTTCTATATACAATGCATGTTTTAATGGACTTTGTAAATTAGCTATCTTAGGCAGAAAAGCAAAAAGAATAAAACTAGGACCTCTGCTAGCATGTCTCTCCAGTATTTGTGGAAACTTTTTTGTCCAAATGAGAAGTATTTTAAAATTTCTTTTCTTCCATTTGTCCTTTAAGCATGAGCTTGGTTTAACTTACATAATAGTATATGAACATTAGTTCTGGACAGCTGATTTTGCTTAATATATTTGGAACGTTTTAAGATCATTTCAACTGCAGTCTGCATTGTCTGACAAATCTCTTTAAAAACTTTTCTGAAAGAAGTTTATGCTTCATATGGAAAGATTGCTTTAAAATTATTGTGGGTTATTTTTCACAATATATTGTTTGATCAAAGTCTTGAGTATTCAAAGCTTAAGTTTAAGCTATTTTGTCTGAAGTGTTTGGATCATAAAGGCCAAAGTAAGAATATTGTGTTCAGTTATATTTAAGATTTTGAAAGTTTATACTTTTCACTCATAGAAACCTCATAGAATTTTTCTATAATATTTAATTTCAAATAATGGGATTTTTTTAAATTTGCAGTTTTATATCTAATTATAAAGATAATTATTGGTAATCAGTCTAAACATAGATATATTGAATTGCCTACACAAAATATATTTTGACAGACTACTGAGGATGTCTTATGCTCATAGTTTCATTCATGATTTTGACTACTTAACTCAGTTTACTTAAGAGATTGAAATGTGATAATCTGATAACTTGTTTTCACAAAATGGAACAATAAACTTTCCTACCATATTAACATTTAAAAATTGTATCTGTAGAAGCAACAAATGCCTTCTGAATTATTTTACCATGCCATAAATAGGGAGATATTGAAGCACTTTATAATGAAACATAAACTTCTCTTTTCCTGTGTGAATCTCATTGCCTCCCAATACTAATATTAATGATTTTTTTCTATTCCAAAGAGATTAACTAGAATATTTGGGTTATGTTGCAGAGTGTAGCTTTTTTGTTTAGTAATTTACTGTATTAGCACACAGAGTTGAAAGTGAAGTTTGAATTATCTATAGATGACTCTTGAACAATGGGTGGCATTAGGATGCATCGACGTCAAGGCAGTAAAAAATTTGGGTATAACTTTACATTCTGTCCCCCTTATCCATGGTTCCACATCTGCAGATCCTGTAGTACTATGCTAAGTATTTATTGAAAAAAAAAAATCCACATACAGGTGGACTCATATAGTTCAAACCTGTATTGTTTAAGGGTCAACGACATAAAAAAAAAAAATTACAACTGATTCTGTCATCCATGGTAGTTAAGTTCTGTAAAGTCTCACAAACACTGAATTAGCAAACACTGAATCAATGTTCCTAGTGGAAATGCGTGTGTGTGTGCATGTGTGTGTGTGTGCACACATGCACTCAGTCATGTCTGACTCTGCAACCCCATGGACTGTAGACTCCCACCCAGACTCCTCGTCCATGGTATTTTCCAAGAATACTGGAGTGGGTTGCCATTTCCTTCTCTAGGGGATCTTCCCAACCAAGGGATCAAACCCATGTCTCTTGTGTCTTCTGCAATTGGCAGGCAGATTTTTTACCACTAGAGTCACCTGGGAAACCCAGTGGAAATATACTCATATCTATTGATCTGCCTACCTAAATAAACATATTTATCTTGCATAGAATGTAATCACATTATAAAAACAACTCATTATGGTAGATATTATGTTTTTATTTTACAGAAAAGAAAACAAAGTTTCTAAGTAAGTTACCTGCCTGAGGATCCCCTCCCCTTAGGAACAAGTGTCAGAATTGGGCTTCTAACCCTATCTGACTGCCCCTAGAGCAAGCATTTCTTGCTCTAACCATACTCCCCACTACGATCTCCATTTCCTGACAACATATGTATGAAAGCCAAAGAAGAAGACAGTGTTGCTTCCTGCCACCTCAAGTGGGAACAGGACATTTGGGCAACTCAATCTTTTCCTTTCATTTTCAAATGTAGGCAAATCATCCCACAGAACTGCAAATATTGATTTAAGAGTTATAAATAAATGTTAGCTTTTAGACAAACTGACATATACAGGATCAGTAAATAATGAGGGTCAATTCTGCTTTTTAGTATTCCTTCTTCAGTTCAGTTCAGTCACTCAGTTGTGTCTGACTCTTTGCGACCCCATGAATCACAGCATACCAGGCTTCCCTGTCCATCACCATCTCTGGGAGTTCACTCAAACTCATGTCCATCGAGTTGGTGATGCTATCTCATCTTCTGTCGTCCCCTTCTCCTCCTTCCCCCAATCCCTCCCAGCATCAGAGTCTTTTCCAATGAGTCAACTCTTCACATGAGGTGGCCAAAGTACTGGAGTTTCAGCTTTAGCATCATTCCTTCCAAAGGACACCCAGGCTGATCTCCTTTAGAATGGACTGGTTGGATCTCCTTGCAGTCCAAGGGACTCTTCTTAGGTTATGTAAATAAAAATACATGTAGGACAAATTAAAGCAGGATACGATAAAGTTCAGATTTAATTATCTTGGAATAATGTTAAACATACCCCCAAATCGAAATATTCTCTGCAATTATAGTAATGACTTTGGAATGGCCCACAGAATGTCTCTGAGACTAACTTTGGTAAAAGCTTAGGGCCTCCTTAAGCTCTACTTTTATTGTTGAAAATTTGTGACAACAGGTACAAAACATCAGATACCTGCTTGTGCTAGCTACAATGTCCTTTATGTTTACTGCTTCATTTAATTTTTGACACAAAACCATGAAGCAAGTTTAGCTATTTATTGTTCAGTGAGTGAAACAGTCTGATACAAGTTAAGCAACTTTTCTAAACTAACGAAATTAGTGTGTCTGAGTAAGAATCCTGAAAGCAGCTATCTAGGATCACAAAGCTCACGGTCTCCACTATTCCACTTAGCTCCCTAGACAAAATGCTTTAAGAGACACATAACTCTTAATTAGATTTGTGTCTTTAACTGTATGTCTGTTTTTCTCAGATGAAAGTTCTGTGAAAGCATAATGAAGGCTTTCTGGCCCAGCATTTTATCTCTGGTTTGTAGTGTAGTGAATGGCATATCATTAACAAGCTATAAATATTTGTTGATGCTATAAATGAAACTGAATGCTTTAATGATTTCCTAGTTATATAGATTAGCTTCCCAAAGTTTTTAGGTAACTACATTTCTCAGCTCAGATTTTTTTTTTTTTTGCCGTGTACAGTCTGCCAAAATGAAAACCTAAATTTTATCATTAGTAATTACTGAAGTTACTTTTAGGCTTTTTAGGATATTTCTGTATGCAACACAGGGCTCTCTTTTGAACCATTTCCTGCCATTACTGTGCTCATTGATGACTTTCTTTATTCTACCCTCTAAGTCTACATTGTTGGCAAACCTAGGCTGAACACTGTGCCCATTCTTAAACAGCCATCTGCATGTGCCCAAGAAAAATAGAAAAGAACAGAAAAAACCCTGTCAAGCTCTTGGCCTTTGCCAATTTCTTCATTCATCTTCACAGCGTACTATGAGTGCTAATATAAAGTGGGTATTCTGATGATTTCACTTCTCAATAGTCTGTAGTTTAAAGAAGCAGGAAGAACAGAGGCACAGAAAAAAGAAAACAGCTAGAGCTATCATTACAAGCTACTGGATTGATATATGTTACTATATTACATTTGAGGGCAAGAGAATACTTGACAGAACATATTTTAATATGTGTATCTATATATATGCATGTTTAGCCTTAAATTTTGTTATAAATATTTCAAAATACATAGAAATATAATAGAGAATGATTGCAATAGCTTATATTCAGAGAACTTGACAAATGAAAACCCTATAAGAAGGAAAATCTGCTAAACGTTATGTTATATGAATGTTTTGTTAGTATAATTTACACTTAGGCAAAAACAACATTTTTAGAGAAGTCTAGAGCAAAAACACTATTTTAATTTACTTATATGGAGCTATCCTTATAATTAATAATTATTTGTTTGTGATTCAGAAAAATCATGTGTTTACTAAGACATTCATAGAAACAAGTAGTTTTTTTTTTTCTTCTATTTTTTGCCTACATTTAAAGAAAATGTTTTGAGAGAAGTGTTAGTCGTTCAGTCATATATAACTCTTTGCAACCCTGTGTACTGTACTCCACCAGATTCTTCTGTCAATGGGATTCTCCAGGCAAGAATATTGGACTGCGTAGCATTTCCTCCCCAAGGGGATCTTTTCCACCCAGAGATCAAACCCAGGTCTCCCGGATTTGAGGCAGATTCTTCACTGTCTGAGCCTCCGGAAGCTTCAATTTTCCTAGCATCATCTTTTCATTTTAGCTTTCTGACTATATACATACATATGATAAAAGTAGAGTTTCTTAGAATTAACACTTTAATAAACTGGAAAAAAAATCCTTGTTGCTCATGAGTCCAGTGGTTTTCAGATATGTTCTTTAGAGGTAAAATTTATTCATCAGTCCTCCAAGGAAGCTGAAGGTGGTAATGGCAAGACCAAACAGAGAATCTGTTATTAGTTTACATTTCAAGGTTTTAAATAAGAGATTATCCTGCTTATCAGGGCTAAGAAAAAAATTGAGTCATTTATCTAGTCCACCTTCTTTAGCACTAGACCAAACAATTGTGGAATGCTTAAGAATATATTCTTGGAGTACTACAAAGAATTTGTGTTGGACAGCATGACATATTGGGAGGACATATTACTACACATACGTTGTGGAGTACACAATGTTCTATAGAGATTCTAATCAAGGACCTCTACTCACTTGCTTAATAAGACCTATAATCCATACATCATTGAATCCTACTATTAATTTTGGCTATTGTTTTTTCACTCTGTGCTTGCACAAATAACTGGTACATAATACAGTCTTAATCAATGTTTGTTAAAAGAACAAATACTTGCAGAAAGTGTTCCTAAGCAACTGAAGTTCCAACACTTATGTAATATCCAGTCAGAAAATACTTATTCCCTCACCACATTTTTGTTTTTCATAAAGTGAAAAAAGCTCAGCTTCTTTTTTCAAGGAAGGAGTAGTCTTCTAAATGTTTATAACCCATCTTCTGTCACCTTACTCATCTCTCCTTTTTAATGCTGAAAGACTTGCCTGATTTTTGAATTTCATATCTATTGGTTCCCCTTTTCAATGTATCAGTTGCTATCATAGCATTCTAATTGTTGTGCTCTCCCACCTCCTCTGATTCTTATTCTCTGGCCCAAACCTCCAAGTGGGTGAAGTGGGTCCTGAGGAAGTGTGTTATGCTTCTCTATCCTTTCTACCTGAATAAGACAGGCTTATGTGGGTCTAGAAGTTTCAGTCCCAAGTGGGAGAGAAGATACCATCATATTCTGTAATCTACCTCTACAAGTGAGAATTGATATTTATGTTAATTCCCATTTGAATTTTTGAGTCTGTTGTCATTTGATCAGAACTTGAAAGGGAGAAGGGAAGATGAATTTACATGTTCAAACTACAAGCAGTATATAATAATTTCTCACACTTATCTAATGTGCAGTATATGTCAGATTCTTTTAAGCACTTTACATAAATTAATATGTTTAGTCTCCACAGTAGCCATTTGAAATATATAGGGTTCAAGTGAGTAAGATCAAACAAACAAATAAACAAAAAATCCCCTGAGGTTAGGTAACTTCCTAAGGTCATAAAGCAGGAAGTGGCAGAACATAGAATCACACCCAGTAGTGCAGATACAGAATACCTTAAACACCATGCTATACTGTCTTTAACATTTTCTACTCCCCTTCAATTATCTAGAAGTGCCAGGGTCCAGCCCCGGTGAATCCAGGGAATTCGAAGGGTGGACGGCATTGGCAAGGAAAGACTTATTTGTTTATTAATATAAGATTAGATTAAGAAACAATATTGTAGTAGGAAAATTAAGTGGAGAAAGAGGGCTGAATAATTTGGATTACATGGAAGACCAATAAAATCCCAGACAAGGAACTTGCACCATCTATTTTCTGCCACCGGCACTCACTTGAATATCTAAGGGTGCCTCACCTTAGGCTCCCTTTCACGCGGGTCTTAATAGCCAGGGCAAATAAGTAGACTTGGTGAGCCTCCACGCCCCAGATAGGAATTCAGCCTGAAATTAAAGTAAAGAGGAGAAGGAGGGAGAGGGAGAAAGAGAGAGAGACACGGGGGAAACCAGTCCAGCAACTGGCTCCCGCCCCTATTGTCTAGAAAGGCCTTTTATACCTTTTTTTGATTGTACATAGAGATCAATGGGTAATACAAAATTATGCAATGTTAGCAGTCCAGACTCTTATCAAAACCAGGCTTTTCTCTGTGCATACCTAATTGTATACACAAGTTTTAGGTGATTTACATCATCTTCTGGCCTGAAAGGGCCAATTAATATTTTACAGCCTTTTTTCTGATAAGGGTTTGTCAACCAGAAGACTTATTTGTGTTGGTCTTCCCAAAGTCTGGTGCCACTCTCAGAAAGTACTAAATAAAGTTACTTTCTTACATAGCAAGGACACAAGAGGGGTGCAAAGAGAAGTAATTAACTCAAAAGTCTAGTGTTGCTAACATCAGAACTACTATATATCTTTTTCCATATCCCGTTTAAATTGATTAACATCCTCCCAGGTGCCTAAAAGATAAAGAATATGGAGGCCTGGCAGCAATCATTGAGTTAACAGTGAAATCCGGTCACCAATATAATTTTTAACTCTTTAGAAAAGGCTCTGTATCTTTAAAATGCATTTAAGCTTTGTGGTTGGGGGCTGCAAGCAATTCACAAGCTGTAAGAGGTCCGGGGAACCTGTTAGACAAGCTAGAGAGCAATCAGAGGGGGGTTAACTGAAACATGCCTTTCAAATGCAGAAGACTAAAGCCCTGAGTTGACTTTTTTCCAGAGAATATCAGAAAAGTGGAAAAGCAGAGTACAAAAGCCAGCAGTTTTTTTTTTTTTTTGGGGGGGGGGTACATGCTCAGGAAATTCCAGAGGGGGTCCCTGAAGTCTGATCACGCCTTGCGTATGTCAGCTTCCTTCCTCATGACCTTGTCATGGGTGGGATTCCTCACACTGGCTCCCAGCATAGAAGTATATTAAATTAGAAGATCAGGGCTCTGGTTTCCATGAATCCACTATGACCTAGAAGTTTTATTGTTTTGTGTAATACTACACTTTTCTACCCATTAAAAGAAGCTGCTGGCGTAATGAGAAGGAAATGATGGCTTTGGCTGTGGATATATTTAACAGATTAGGATAATGGAAAAGTTCAGTTGAAATACAAACTCTTAGATTACAAACCTTGGCTAACATTCTTTTTTTGGAATAGATCTTTTGGAGTTATCTTGCTAAAAATGAAGAGAAATAAACTCCTCTACTTTTTAAAAGAGTTTTATAGTTTTCAAGACCTTTCTTTTCCCACAATTCATTATAACATTTGTTACTTAGGGTGGTCAGTTATCATGATATCTAGTTTATATAATTTAGAAAAAAGCTCAAAAAGGCTAAACATGATGTATAAGTCTACAAATTTGTGCTAATTATTATTAATTTAGGTTACATAAAGAAAATGGTCCCCAAAGCTTGGATGATATTACATTTTAAAATATATATTATTTTATTATTCTTATAACAGAAAACAGATTTGACAAAAAATGGAGAGAGAATTATATGTGATGGAAAACTTCATAACCATTTAAAATACAATAACAGATATGAAAGCATAGAAAATGTGGTTTCTTGAGCTGTTCACACAAATAAGCATACAATTTTTTCTTTGAATCATGGAATTGAATTTTCAATTTTTTTTCCCTTTATATAGGGTAAAATA
Organism: Oryx dammah; assembly: GCF_014754425.2. Taxonomy (NCBI): domain Eukaryota; kingdom Metazoa; phylum Chordata; class Mammalia; order Artiodactyla; family Bovidae; genus Oryx; species Oryx dammah. The sequence continues at coordinate 77,531,844 of NW_024070187.1, forward strand.
CAGTAAATCCTTGAACAATACGGGAGTTAGGGGCACCAACCCTCCCCACAGTTGAAAATTCAAGTATAACTTTGCCGTCAGCCCTCTGGATCCATAGTTTACACATCTGTGGATTCAACTAACTGCAGATTGTGCCATACTCTAGTAGTATTTATTGAAAAAAATCCACTTATCAAGTGGATCTATGCAGTTCACATCCATTTTGTTCAAGGATCAACTGTACATTTAAGTGATCTCTGCATAATATAGATTTCATTATTTCAGATTTTAGCAGACTCTTCATTGGAATAGTATTATATTAATGGTAACAGCTAAAACTTATTGCAGTTTGTCTGTGTGACAGGATTTGTCCTTATTGTTTCACATACATACCTCACTTCATCTTTAGACAGACTTTACACATAGTTTCTGCAATGGCCTAGTGGAGGCTGAATCACTGAGTAACTAAGAGCTGAAACTCTGGAGCCAAACTGCATGGCTTTGCTCCACCAGTAAATTTGGGATGATCTTGGGCAATTTATATCATTTCTCTGGAATTTATCCCCTTTTCTCTGAAAGGGAAATAATAATTTGAACTTAACTCTTAAGATTGATTGTTTTGAATGTTTAAACAATGCCTGGCAAAAACTATCTTTCGGTGAATGTAAGCCACGAATGTCACTTTTAGAAGGAAGAAACTGAACTTTAAAGGAGAAGAATTGCCCAAAGTGATGTAGCTAGCCTCTGTAACTAATCTATATTTGAGACCTTCCTTGCAATAAATGCAGTCACCAACCTTCTAGGTTTTAATCTTTGGCTCATTTGGATGCTGACTTTTCTATCTTTTCTATAAAGGTCTGGTGTCCCTGTTTTTGTTTTTTTCCCCCCAGCAGTTCATTTTCAGTTCATAGTGAAATTATTAGTTTTTCCTCCAGAACTTGGAACTCCATGAATAGCCACAGTAGCAACAATCACAGAATTAATTGTGTGATTCCTGTGAGCAAGGCAGTGTTAAGTGCCTTATGTATTTTTATTTCATTTAATCATAAGAGTAACACTGTATGTTGAATATCAACATTATATCCATTTTAAAGATGTGGAATCTGAGATCCAAGGTAGTAGCAAATTGCTGCAGGACACAGTTTGTATGTTCCAGCTGGGATTTGAACTCAGATCTTCTGTCCTGAGATAAATATTGTAGCTTCGGTATTATAGGATAACACAAAATTGATGGAGGTTATCTCTGAGAATTTGAGTCTGTAATACTCAATTTTTAGTTGCTTACTTGGTTCCATACAGTTTATATAACATAATCAATATCAAAAAGAGGATGCTATTAGGAAGCAAGGAACATTAGCATTCCTTAGAAGTGCTGAAAAGCACAGCACAGAAAGATATGCTAAATCTACACAACACTAGAGTAATAACTCAGCTAATGGGAAACATGAAGCCAAGAGCTAATATTGAATAATGGTTTTGAAGAAAAGTTAAAGAAATGCATTCTTAGGAATTTTTGTGAGTTTTGGTTAGATCTGAAGGGTCGATACAATATTCAGCAGAATACTCCTTCTTTGCTATCTCATATGCAGCAGTTTGCAAATTATTAGTTTTCCTTGCTGATGTTTCTAATTTAGTTATATTTCTTGGCTTATGTTAGAGCACATTTTAAAGCATACGTCTTTGGAAGAACACTCACCTGATTAAAATAGCTGTTTCTACTCCAGGCTCTGATGTTTCCCAGGTTTGACATTCTCTGGACTATTGATATATATGCCTCTAAAATAGCAGAATCAGAAGTAATTATCAATGCACCTGCATTTCCGATGTATATCTGGCATCTGTTACTTTGGAATTATTTTGAAAAAATAAATTTTAATGGATATATGTAGTAGGCATCTTTTGTATTTTCTCCAGCATTCATTCATCCTCCTTTTAATAATATGTGATTTCTCCCCAAAGGGCTTTGTCTGCTTCCACACTTCACTCCACTCATTTACTCTCCATAGGTCCAGGGTTTTGCTCTTGGCCCATTTATGATTATGTTACTTGAACACAGTGACTCATTGTGTTGTATTTTTATATATGACAATAATGATGATGGAAGGCAACAGCAATGGCAAAGATTAGGAAGAAATTCTGGCCATGGGAAATTGGATGTGGGAGTTACCATATAATCCACTTGATTTTTTCCTACCATTTAGTCCATATTGTGCAGTATTTTCTTAGATTTCTGTTCACACCAGAAGTTCGGAAATCTGAATGTGTAGTAGTTCTAATAGAGCTATTTGACCAGTGTTGAAGGTGAGAATAAACTGAAATTAACAAAAAATAACAAAAGAGTTAACATTTACAGAGCATTTAGAATGTGCTAGGCAATGTTCTGAATACATTACACATATTAACTTACTACATTTAAAAGTAATTAAGTATATGATTCTTCCATTTCCACCAAGTATACATAATTACTCCACTTATTGACTTTGGCTTTCTGATCCAGGAGAAGAAATACACTATACTGAATAATATATTTGCCAAAAAGGAACATGACTTAATGAGGAACAAGAAAGCTATGTTGTGTCTTCAGAGTGAATGCTGAGTGTGATACATTAAAAGAAATAAAGGATGAAAAAATAAATTGGGTTCAGAATGTGAATATGTGGCCAATTGAATTTAAATTTAATTCTGTAAAAAGAAGGAAACCAAAACATATTTTTATGCAGTATTCTAACATAGGCGCTTATTGTGAGAAGAGTGTAGAAGTGGACTGGGTTGATTGCTTTAGATTTGTCTTCTGTGTAATATTGTTAATAGTTTTTTCCATCTTTTGACTGCTTTATATGTTAAGAAAAAAGATACTTTAAATCCATATAGTGATGTAAAATACTTATTATTATCAAAATAAAGGATTTTTAATGTCTTGAGATAGTGGATACTTTTTATGTTCTATGAAGAAAGAGGAACAAAGCTAGTAGAATCAGTGTTACAAATCTAGTTAGAAGAGATGAGGCAGTAAGAGACATACTTGTTGATAAGATAAATAACTGTGGTAAGGATCAATTGATCAGTTTATTGCCTCTCAGTGGCATAATTTCTTTGTCAGCTGAACTAACATAAAGCTTTGCCAGTAGAAGTGCAGGAGGAGGAATGGTTTTCTCTTCCTAGTTTCTGTTGTATTCCTGTCACCTTGTAGCTTCTGTAGCCTCTGACTCTGCAGTTCAAGGCAGCCAGCAGCACTCAGCAGCAAGCAGCTTCCTTTGGCAGTCCTTTGGTTTGGTTCATAGCAAATTCTGAGGAATGGCACCTCCCAGTGGGAGGCTTCTCCTGGCACCCAAGAGGGCAAGTTTCCAGCAAGTTCCAGAGCAAGGTTTTCCAGCTAGTTTCTCCTACACATCACCAGAGCAAGTGCTTTGCCCTTAAAAACAAGTCATGGTTATGCCTTTTCCAGGGAGGTCTGGGTCTCAACCTTGGGCTAGAGGAGGAGGGGTAATTAAGGAGGGAACACTTCCTTGGGTGTTCTCTCTTGCCCACAGGAATAATGACTGTCTTACTTTGGGTAACAATAGTAGAATATCATAGACTAGGTGCCCTAAACAATAGAAATTTATTTATTATAGAATGGAAGTTCTGGAAACTTGAGGTCTGAGATCAGGGTGCCAGCAAGATCAAGTTCTAGAAAAGCCCTTCTCCTAGGGTTCCAGACTGCTAAGTTCTCTTTGTTTCCTCACATGGCAGAGAGCAGAGAGGAGAAGCAAACTCTCTCATGACTCTCATAAGGGCAAACATTTATTGACGAGGGCTTCACTCCTGTGGCCTCATCTAACACTTGTTACCTCCCAAAAGCCCTACCTCCTGATACCATCACACTAGGGTTCATGGTTTCAATACATTAATTCTGGAGGGAGAAAAGGGGAAATGTTTATTCCTACCATATTATGTGATATTATCTTTGCTATTAAATTATTAATTATATCTTTGCCTCCTATCTTATTCCTAATTTTCTTTATGTCTTACTAGCTAATCCCTTGTTGCTCCAGTCTCCTGCTATAATTAATAATTCTTTATGTTAAATTTTCCTTCTTCAAATTATTGTGTTTTTACTTCCTGATTAGAGATAATTAAATGACAGAAAACAGTTATTTGCACTAAACAAATAAATAACATATAGCTATTTGTAGCCTCTGACTACTATAATGTTTCCAGTAAGTTTTGTCCTTGCTGATTCACCCTTCAATACTGATTTAAAAGAAATCCAAGATTTAAAATATATTACTTTGAGCTTTGTTCAAATTATTTTAAATTGTATTAAAGATATTACTTCTATGACATAGAGTTATTAGCTAACTTACATAGTTAACATATAGAATACAAACTAAGAACTAACCAATCATACCCTCTCCTTACAGATTTGATCTTATTAAGTGAACAACTAGCATTGCTCTACTTTTTTTTTTTGGATTAACTTTTAAATGCATTGTTAAAGATAAGTTACTCTAATGTGGTTTAAATATGTTGTTGTTGTTGTTGTTCAGGTGCCAAGTTGTGTCCAACTCTTTGTGACGCCATGGACTGAAGCACACCAGGCCTCCCTGTCCCTCACCATCTCCCAGAGTTTGCCCAAGTTCATGTTCAGTATAGGTTTCAGTGTACACTCAGTATGCTGTACTGTGGTGTGCTGTGCTTAGTCACTCAGTCTTGTCCAACTTTTTGTGACCCCATGGTCTGTAATCCACCAGGTTCCTCTGTCCATGGGGATTCTCCAGGCAAGAGAGTGGGTTGCCATGCCCTCTTCAAGGGGATCTTCCTGACCCAGGGATGAAACCCATGTCTCTCATGTCTCCTGATTCGGCAGGCAGGTTCTTTGTTTCTAGTGCCACCTAATTTATAAGATGGAAATGTTTTAGCATGATTTTTCTTTAAAAAAAATATGCCTTTAAAAGCATCCTAATACATTTCTAGGGAAATCAAAGTACTTTAGTGTATATAAATATGTTAATATATAATTGCTGGAAACTGCAAAGTAAATGACTTTGAATTCATTGTCATCTGCCAGTCAAACTCTTCATATCAAACTTAATATAGTGGATAAAATGTAGTTTTCTTTAACTCTAAATATTTCAGCTCTAGCATCCTGCATGAGGAGAAATATCTTAGAGTAGCTTTTCTATTTACTGAGTAGTTGTTTTTTCTTATAATAATTGTACCTGCAGTTATTTTTTGGCTCCAATTGAAATGCTATAAAATGTTTTCATAAGCTCCCATTTAAAAGTATTTTCTTATTGAGTAATTGCAATATAAGGGCCTGCAATTGCATTAAGCATTTGGAATGAATAGAAAAGAATTGAGTGAAAGCAAAATGAATCCATTAAGCCTCTGTTGAAAGAGGCAGGTCAATAGAGAGAAGTCCTAACTCAAAACATTTATTTATATAACTGTACAAAATGTTCATTTCTAAATCTTGCAGGTAAAGCAAAAAGAGAGGTGAACTTTATACAACCTGAAAGATTATCCCCCGATATCCTGGGGAGATAAATGTTTGTGTCATGGTAGTTCCCTAGAGGGAGGTTACAGAACCCCACCCAGTGTGACTCTCCTGGCATAATAGAGTTCAGGGAGATGAGAAGAAAATCACAGAGATGTTTGTGAATCAAGAAATTGACCCTATCATCAGAGAGCCATCTAAACAATCTTCTTTGATCCAATATAATTTAGCTGGAGAATGTCATTCAGAAAGAATGAAGGAGGCGAGGGGAAATTTTACTTATGCCTTAGGAAATAAACAAGGAGAAAAAATATTTTAATTGTATGTGCTTTTTTTAAACAGTGAAAACAATACTACTTTGTAATGTTTCATAATGTTATAAAATATAGTTGACACTTTATCTCACATTCAGAGGGATGCCCTCATGCCCAACATTTTAATTTTTCATTATCCATTTTGGTCAGATCCTAGAGTTCAGGGGTTTCTAATACTACAATTTTTCCTGGAGGTTTCAATAAATATTTTAGTGTTCAAGCAACCCTCTACTGTTGCCCTAAAAGAAACTTATTTAACAAACTGCATAGAAATACTTAGCAATCATTTTCAGTGTATGTCATTTCCTAAATCCAAATGATTTGGTAACTCTGATAATGGTAACTGTTACTGAAGTATTTGATAACCATTATATTTAGGTCAAGGTTTCCCAGGTGGTATTAGTGGTAAAGAACTTGTATGCCAATTCAGGAGACGCCAAGAGACAGAGGTTTGATTCCTGGGTTAGGAAGATCCCCTGGAGGAGGACATGGCAACCCACTCCAGTATTCTTGTCTGGAGAATCCCCTGAACAGAGGACACTGGTGGGCTACAGTCCACAGGGTCACACAAAGTTGGATATGACTGAAACAACATAGCACACATGCACACATACTTAGGTAAAATACCATATTGACCACATCTAAGTTGTTTACCTGTGAAAGATTATACAGCTCTTTTTACATCTTATCTTTCCTGGAGTCAGATAATGAAAAACCTATTAAAAATATACTTACTACTTTCCTTTCTTGATCTTTATAAAATTGAAATATATTTATCATTAACCTTATTTTTGTTTTCAGTCCTATGCATAGATAATAGAAGATTTAGTTCTGTTGAACATTTAGGATTTTTTCATATTACAATGCACATTTTTTGGTAGCTTTGAAATTTCTGTAGACTTCTCCAAAGCTCTCATTTTTACATTTTCAAATGTTGGTAGATAACTTTTAATTCAAGAAACATTCATGGATGATTGAAATATGATATATCCTATGGGATATTAGACTAAATAAGATATAATCTTCATCCTTATAGATTTTGGATATAAAAGTAAATATATTTTGACATTTTTCATTTTTCAAGATATTATTCAAACACCATTTAAACAATGCTTTTGTAAATTTATTGTAAAAACTCTCAAAATCTTTTTAAGTTATGGGCATTAAAAAATATATATTCTCCCTACTCTGACAAAGTCATATGGCATTTTCTGTCATTTGGATGGTAATATTAAAGTTATTTGTAGTATAAATTACCATACTTTTATTTTTCATATGTGCTTTGCTTAGTTGGATTTCAAATCTACTAATCTACCAAAATATTCAGTAGAGTACACAAGGATTAGTGCTTTCCTTAGCTCCTCCAAATTCTTTAGTTATTACATGCACAGTAATAACCACCTTGAAGCGGCTCATTCAGTGGAGCCAGCTGCTAGGGTCATGTCCTAAATACAGCTTAAACAGCAGGCTTCAATCTGATGAAACCTGACCAGTAATCGTGGAGCAAACAGAAGAACAGCAGCCATTCATAGTTAAGATTCAGCAGGCACACAAAGCTGAAAGCACCTCTTCTGCTTTGACATTATCTATAGGTCCAATCCTCAATATGCTGATTCTATCATAATACAGAAAATTGGTTAATTCCCTCTGGAAATTAGCAATGAAAAAAGTCTCCCCTTGAATTGCTCTTGCTTCTTCTTTTGATTGGCTGATGTTATCTTTCCTTTACAAGAGGATAAAAGAAACATTTTTAAAGTGTGTCCATTTATAAAACATCTGCACATTTTTTGTAGGTTTGCAGTGCACAACAAGGCTTGTACATTCAAATAAAATGAAGTAAGTATTTTCCAAATCTAATTAGACTATTCTTTAAAAAATCATGGTTTCAGGAAGATTTTTTTAATTAATTCTTGTGAAAATAAAGTGAAAGTGTTAACCTCTCAATCTTGTTCAACTCTTTGAGACCCCATGGACTGCAGCCTGCCAGGCTCCTCAATCCCTGGAATTCTCGAGACAAGAATACTGGAGTGGGTTGCCGTTCCCTTCTCCAGTGGATCCTCCCGACCCTGGGATCGAACCCAGATCTCTTGAATTACAGGCAGATTCTTTACCATCTGAGCCACTAGGGAAGCTTTGAAATGATATGCAGTTTTAACTTAGAACCATATTTTAAGTGCAAGGTGAAGAATTCTGAATACTCTCTGTAGTTATCTCCTGCTTCTTGAATACATTTATGGTATCCCTCTCTACTGCAATATAGGCAGGTGCGTGCACACACACACACACACACACACACACACACACACAAATACACATGCTACAATATTCTGATTATGTCACACATTAACTATAATATGGTAAAATGCTGGCAACTACTTACATGAAAACTCATTATAGTAAAATGCATGTAGAGAGATTTTTCTATTACGATAATTCTGAAGGTGATGATTTTGAGATTTGTGAGTTGCTGAGTGTACCCTACACTGGCTACCTCCTTTGCCTTTTGTAAACGTATTCAGATGATTTCAGTTAAATGTACCACAATATATGCAATTACTGTGATCTTTAAAATTGGAATTAAGTTAGTCAGTTTTCTTGTGATATTAGTGCACTGATGAATCTTTCTGTTCAAAGGAACAAGGAGATAGTTTTCATGTAGAGTTGTTTAGAAACAAGGAATCCCTTATTTCTTTCTATCTTAAACCTAATACATATACTTTTCTTATTAGTGTATTTGATTAGTGCTACTTCATTTGTCTTTTATGCCAAATATACAGTTTTCTTCTTTCACCTTCCCCCACCACCCAGGATAAAGATCACTGCATTTTAAGTGGCCTTGTTCCCAGTGTTCAACACAGCACCACCAGCCAATTTAGAGGTAGGTTTAATGAATGGTTTTGATTAAGATAATGATAATTATCTAGTTACTATTTACAGACCATTTAACAACAATGATCACTTTTTAATTTTCTAGCATACCTTGTGGCTTGTATGCAAATTTAAAAGAGATAACTACAATTAAAAAAAAAAAAAACTGTTTTGATCCTAACCTTTATGATTTGGCTGTCTTCTTGACTGATTTTGTAGCCATTTCCCTATCTCAAGTGTCAACTATAGTTTATTTTGATGAGTTTACACAGTTTTAAATTCATTTTCCTCATTATCGAGCAACTTTCCAGTTTTATTCTCACTGGTATTCAATTAGAAACTTATGACCGTAGGGTAGAGAAAAGTTTTAATGACTTGAGCATAAATTTTATCTATTGTTACTATTTCAAGTAGTCATATTTATTTCATTAGATCGGTTTCAATGTACTTTTTATTTTAAATAACGGTTCTTAGTAAACCCATGTCTGTGGATCTGTAGGACTTTAATGAACTCCCTCTACAAATCAAATTTCTATCTCTCACTCTCTTCTTGTAATAATGGTGGTACAAAGCAGGGTCTTGAATGTGCTACTGTTAGTCCAATAGGTCCTAATTCAAATATGCTAGAGATGAATCTTCAAAGTAGTAAAATAGTATTACTACTCCTACTATTATTGTCGCTACAATAATAGCTACAAATCCACTAGACATATCCATTAAATATTTACTCTGAACTTAATGATGACATTCCAATTAGGGCAATTGTTTTATTTATCTATGAGTAGATGTAGAAAATTGTGATTTAAAAGTTTGAGTAATATGGCTAAGCAACCCACTCCAGTACTCTTGCCTGGAGAATCCCATGGACACAGGAGCCTGGTAGGCTGCAGTCCATGGGGTCCCTAAGAGTTGGACACGACTGAACGACTTCACTTTCACTTTTCACTTTCATGCATTGGAGAAGGAAATGGCAACCCACTCCAGTGTTCTTGCCTGGAGAATCCCAGGGACAGGGGAACCTGGTGGGCTGCCGTCTGTGGGGTCACACAGAGTCGGACATGGACTGAAGCGACTTAGCAGCAGCAGTGGCAATGCTATTAAATGATAGAGCTGGAACTCAAACCCAGGTCTATGGTGTTCCAAATGAAATTCTGGTAGCCCTTATATTTACCCTTCACATTCCAGGATATCTGGCTCTAGGTAAGTGATCACACCATTGTGATTATCTGGGTCATGAAGATATTTTTTGTATAGTTCTTCTGTGTATTCTTGCCACCTCTTCGTAATATCTTCTGCTACTGTTAGGTCCATACCATTTCTGTCCTTCATCAAGCCCATCTTTGCATGAAATGTTTCCTGGGTATCTCTAATTTTCTTGAAGAGATCTCTAGTCTTTCCCATTCTATTGTTTTCCTCTATTTCTTTGCATTGATTGCTGAGGAAGGCTTTCTTATCTCTCCTTGCTATTTTTTGGAACTCTACAGTCAAATGGGAATATCTTTCTTTTCTCCTTTGCTTTTCACTTCTCTTCTTTTCACTACTCTTTGTAAGGCCTCCTCAGACATCCATTTTGCTTTTTTTGCATTTCTTTCCCATGGGGATGGTCTTGATCCCTGTCTCCTGTACAATGTCATGAACCTCCATCCACAGTTCATCAGGCACTCTTCTATCAGATCTAGTCCCTTAAATCTATTTCTTACTTTCACTGTATAATCATAAGGGATTTCATTTAGGTCATACCTGAATGGTGTAGTGGTGTTCCCTATTTTCTTCTATTTCAGTCTGAATTTGGCAATAAGGAGTTCATGATCTGAGCCACAGTCAGCTCCTTGTTTTGCTTTTTGCTAACTGTATAGAGCTTCTCCATCTTTGGCTGCAAAGAATATAATCAATCTGATTTCAGTGTTGACTATCTGGTGACGTCCATGTGTAGAGTGTTCTCTTGTGTTGTTGGAAGAGGGTCTTTGCTATGACCAGTGCATTCTCTTTGCAAAACTCTGTTCACCTTTGCCCTGCTTCATTCCATATTCCAAGGCCAAATTTACCTGTTACTTCAGGTGTTTCTGGACTTTCTAATTTTGCAATTCAGTTCCCTATAATGATAAGAAAATCTTTTTTTTGGTGTTGGTTCTAAAAGGCCTTTTAGGTCTTCATAGAACAGTTCAACTTCAGTTTCCTCAGCGTTATTGGTTGGGCCGTAGACTGTGATCTTGAATGTTTTACCTTCCAAATGAACAGAGATCATTTGTCATTTTTGAGATTACATCCAAGTACTTCATTTCAGACTCTTTTGTTGACCGTGATGCCTACTCCATTTCTTCTAAGGGATTCCTGCACACAGTAGTAGATATAATGGTCATTTGAGTTAAATTCACCCAGTTCGTCACTTCATGGCAAATAGATGGGGAAACTGTGAAAACAGTGACTGACTGTATTTCTTTGGGCTCCAAAATCACTGCAGATGGTGACTACAGTCATGAAATTAAAACACATTTGCTCCTTGGAAGAAAAGCTATGACCAACCTAAACAGCATATTAAAAAACAGAGACATTACTTTGCTAACAAAAGTTTGTCTAGTCAAAGCTATGATTTTTCCAGTAGTCATGTATGGATGTAAGAGTTGGACTATAAAGAAAGCTGAGCACTGAAGAATTGAAGAATTGATGTTTTTGAACTGTGGTGTTGGAGAAGACCTTGAGAGTCCTTTGGAAAACAAGGATATCCAATCGGTTCATCCTAAAGGAAATAAGTCCTGAATATTCACTGGAAGGACAGATGTTAAAGCTGAAACTCCAATAATTTGGCCATGTGATGCAAAGAACTGACTCATTTGATAAAACCCTGATTCTGGGCAAGGTTGAAAGGAGGAGGAGAAGGGGATGACAGTAGATGAAATGGTAGAATGGTATCACCAACTCAATGGGCATGAGTTTGAGTAAACTCCTGGGGTTGGTGATGGACAGGGAGGCCTGGCGTGCTGCAGTCCATGGGGTCGCAAAAAGTCAGACAAGATGGAGCGACTGAACTGAAGTGAACTGAATGCTGTCTTCTTTAGGTTTATTTGAAAGTTTTTCCTCCTGTTATTTTTTTTTTTTTTTGGAAGAGTTTGATGAGGAAGAGGTATTAATTGTTCCTTGGATGTTTGATAGAATTTGTCATCAAGTCAACTAGTCCTGGAATTTTCTTTGTTGGGGAATTTTGATCTCTGGTTCAGTCTCCTTGCTGGTAATTGGTCTGTTTGGAAATTTGACTCTTCATGATTCAGGCTTGGAAAGGTGTTTGTTTCTAGGAACTTATTCATTTCTTTTACATTGTCCAATTTGTTGGCATATATTTGTTCATAGCAGTCTCTATGATACTTTGCCATTCTGTGATCTCACTTGTAACATCTCCTCTTTTATTTCTGATTTTATTAATTTGAGTTCTCTCTCCTGTGAGTCTAGCTAATGATTTGTTAATTTGGTTTATCTTTTCAATGAACCAGCTGTTTGTTTCATTGATTTCTTTTTTCATTGTCTTTTCAGCCTCTATTTAAATTCTATGCTGATCTTTTTTCCTACTAAATTTTGGGTTTAGTTATTCTTTTTCTGGTTCCTTGAAGTGTAAATTTTGTATTTATTTGAGATTCTTATTCTGAATATTTTTAACTTCACTATTTTACATAATGAAAGTCTAAAGTCTGACTGGTTCTAAGTTCCAGTGAAGAAAATGTTAATAGAATTTGTCTAAAAATGAACCAATAATCTTAAAATGCACTAATTTTTGCATGCAAATATGTAAACATCCATTTAATATGACAACATTATGCTCTCTAGAAATTAGTAGATGAGATACCTGGATTTTTATCATCTTTCATATTTCTCTGGGAAAACAAGGAAGATAAAATGATTATAATTTTTTTTAAAAAAGTAGTTACATGCATACAAAGAAAAATATGTCAACCTAATCAGAAAAACTTAATATATTTATTTGAAATTCTGTGATTTGTTGTCTTACCAGCAACAAGCATTATTACTGATTAAATGTATTTCTTAACTCAATGAGCTAAGATTTAAAGTAGCTGAGATCAAATTAAATCCTGCCTCCTAATGTGCTGAACTGTCATCAGTAATAAGTTACTTAAATTTACAAATATTAACCTGTGAAAGAGGGACATGAATGAATTCTGCTTAGTCTGCTCTTATTTGAAAATATATAATGATGAGACATTCTTCTGGGTAATAAAAGCAGCAAAAAGAAAGAAAAGGTTATTAATAAAAATGTGAATTTTTGTACCCTAATTACTAATTATTTCTAGTGTTGACCTAATTAGTGAAAAAGTTTCAGTTTATAAGTAATATAAGTGGTCATTACATTATATGATATGCTATTTCTATATTTAATTTTTTCTTTTTCATTTAACAAACTGGCAATATTTTAAACTGCTTAAAGCTGTCTATACCATATATAACTTTACTGTCTTTTTCAAATATGTCTTGGACTGATATTAATGCTGCATCTTCATGGTAGTCCCATAGTTGATCATGCAACTAAAAATGAGATGGCACTCTGAAAGTGTTAAACAGTTTTAGTAGCTCTTTTTTTGTTTGTTTGTTTTATTTTTTTTCCAAATTAAAGTTTTAGTAAACTTATATACAGTCAGCAAAAACAAGACCAGGAGCTGACTGTGGCTTGGATCATGAACTTCTTATTGCCAAATTCAGACTGAAATTGAAGAAAGTGGAGAAAACCACTAGACCATTCAGGTATGACCTACATGAAATCCCTTATGATTATACAGTGGAAGTGTGAAACAGATTTAAGGGACTAGATCTGATAGACAGAGTGCCTGATGAACTATGGATGGAGGTTCACGACATTGTACAGGAGATAGAGAGCAAGACCATTCCTCAGAAAATGAAATGCAAAAAAAAAAAAAAAAAAAAAAAA